>NC_026149.1:926001-956321 GCF_000512975.1 Sesamum indicum | reverse complement strand
ATTAATTAAGCACAGCCGGCCTCAGTAACACCAAGGGGCTAGCTATATTAGGTGCTAAAAAGCAAGTTGTATTTCAAATTATGTTGTAGTTTTTAGTCCATTTAATATATATATATGTTCTACTGTATAAAAAGGACATTGTAGATTTTATTAAATAATACATATATCATGTATATATTAAATGAACTAAAAAAGTACAATTAAATTTGAAATAGGCGATTCAATCTGACTAAAAACGGAGTAGAGCAAGATATGGGGAAAAAAAAAAGATGTAGAAAAAAAATTACAATTGAAGTTTTATACACTATTTAAGGGTTAATATGATTTTAGGTCCTTAACTATTGTACTTAATTGAAAAAAAAAAGAAATTCTATATGGATTAAATAACGCTCTCTTCTCTTATATTTACCTCTTCTAATTTTATCAACCCTTTAGTTTAATTTAGTTTTTTATTTTTATTCTTCTTCACAATCAAAAACCCCCTTATTTTTATTTATTTTTACTTTTGAAGGAATTAATATAAAACAAATCACTGTGAACTCGACCCTACTCATCACTTTCACAAGTTTTTAGTAGGATAATATTTTTTGTGGATTCGACACCCATCATCACGGCCGACCCACCTATTCACAATAACGGTACGGTTCAAACTCCAATGGCTAGTCAGTGTAATCAATCTCCTGAAAAGTACGTGGCAAGGCGTGAGCTGCCTCCTCAGTAAGTAAAACCAAGAAATATACATATATATGTCGCAAGTCAAATATAACACAATCATATCAACCAACTAATATTCGTTAAATAATACCAATATATATAAAGAAATCATAAATGCTCATAATCATATATCAGTTTCCAACATAATAGTGACGTTTTAGTTTATTTTCTTAGGATGTTGCTTAACCAAACTAGAAGCATCACTCAATGGCTTTACTGGCTATCATCCTCATCTCAATCATAATATTTTTTTTTTACTCGATATCACACAACACACAGCTTGTATGATAACCTACCAATACTGATACCACACAACACATAGCTCGTATGATATCTCCATCATCAATAATATCATACAGCATACAGCTCGTATGATATGTCACATCATCTCCACTAATTAATGACAACACATAACTCGCCATTAGTCATATTATCATAAGCCATTGTAGTATGCCTCCTCCCAGTTAGGTAAGCCTTCTTTTATTCTAATTCACAACAACAATATCATTAACTTTATTATTCAATTCTATTTCATAATTATTTTCTCATCAATAACTTTCCAATTCGATTTCATTCACCAATCAATTATAAGACCACATAATCATTTATCTCATTCTGTACAATACAACCACATATAACACGTATAACAATTTCATTGATATCAAGGTAAGGCAACAAATAGTCCACGATCAAATATATAAACAACCAATATACTATATCCACATATATAGATATAAATCTAAGTTTATGGTCATATATATAAGCAACCAATATATATAATACTACACATATAAATATATATATATATATACATAAATTAATTAGTTATACTAACCTCAAATATCAAAATATTTCAATTAACACAAGAAACTGCTCAACCCTCTATTTTGTTGTCATATCTTATAATAATGTATTATGCGTATAATCAATATATTGAGAATATCATAAACTCTAAGTAAAATATTATATAATATTCGTACGTTTTTCATCAATCTTGTAACATTTCATCTATATTGAAATTCGAACATCTGTTCCATTTTCTTTAAATAACTCCACTTTATAAGCATCTCAAGTATATATTTAATTTATCAACTAACTCATAAGAATTTGTTGAATAAAACCCATTATATCTTTATAACTATCGTTTTTAATAACATTCCTGAATTAAATTATCATTAAGAACCTCATTTTCTTTTTTAATAACATAATATTTCTTAAATATAATTTTCAAAATATTTTTATAATTTTTCTATCAATTTCTCGCTACTATATAATTTAATTAAACACCAATACATAGAATTACATATTTGGTTAATAAGTCCAATGAAATTGTGTAAATTAACTATAATAACAATTAAATCTAACAAATTTAATAATTTAACTAACTATAATATTTTTATACCAAATGTGATGTTTAATTCGACACTAATTTAAATAGTCAAACTCATAAAATATTTCGATTAAATAATACACAAATCAATATAAATAATATTTAATAGACGGTCTAATTAAATAATATAATTATATAAATTAATAAAAATTAAAATTAAAAAATGCATACCTGTTTCGCCTTTGTGTGTGATTGAGTGTGTGTGTGAATTTGTGTGTTTGTGTGAAGTGTGTGAGTGAATATATATAGGTGGATGAGGCGGTAGGTGGCCCATCCCATGTGCTGCACACCCCTTCTCATATACTTATTATTGTTATTTTTTAATTTTTATAATTATCATTATATTCTTCTTAATTTCTGAATTAATATAATTTTTTTTTTTCAAATTCAAATTTAATCTCTAATTAATATATTTTACTTTTAACCTATAATTTATTTACTATTTACTTAAATTTCATAAATATTTATCAATTAATCTTATAATATGAATTAAAATTTTGTGGATGTTACAATAGCCATATATAAGTATGGTATCTTATATAAAAAGATGGTGCTCTGGGAGTTTACAAAAGTCAAAACATGTAGATACTTGATCGAGGAATTTACAAAAGCAAACACAATTCATAACAAAAGCAAGAAGCCAAAATAAAAAAGACGAAAGGTTCTATCTGCTAATTTTGTAGGAATCAGAATCCATATGCTATTCCGATCAGCCTGGGTATCTTTAAGCTATAGGAAAGTCCTCAGACGTTACAACTAGCACAATAATCAGGAGAATTGTATCAAACCATGAAGCATACCAGGTTTCACCCATGTTATTGTTTTAAGAGTTGAATTGAAAGAGATTTATAAATTAGTGGTCTCTCACTTTTGCAGCATTACTTGGAGTTTATTGAACAACTGGACTAAATCTGGCTCTCATACAGAGAGAAAGTGTGGAAATGAGAGAAGGTATTATGAAGATAAGACATATGTGTCAGGTGATCGATTGACTTGAAACTCTTGAAGGTAAGATGCATGAAACCTACAGTTATGACATTCAAAGCATATTTTAGCAGGTGGTTACGGGTCTAATCTGATTATCAGGTTGCAGAAGATTTGGTAACCTGATGCTCACTGAACCTTCTATAAGATAATGAGGATGGTGTTTTTTCCTGCTATTTTCTGTATTTGTTTTTCATGTAGAACAGAAAAAGGAAAAAACAAAAAAAAGAATATTGCCATGATCACAGGCAGATGCCAGCGTGGTTAACTTTTCAATACCTGGAAGTAATGCCTTGACATTCTTGTAAGTATGTACAATGATAAATTAATCTGGCAGCAGTTAGTTTGTAGCAAAATATGAAGAGGAAATAATGATTCAAAATTTTGTTTTGTCAAGTAGCACCTTCGCTGCGCCCATCTGTCTCTGTGGTATTCTTTATCAATTTTTGTGTTACCTATTGTTTGGCATGTCTAATTATTTCAGCTACTTTTTACTTTTTCTCCTTTCTTTCTAGCTTTGTGATTAAAGCTGAGCTTAAATTTATTTTTAAATTGAATTGTTATTGTAGTTTTATAAAATAATTTTTTAAATTGTCGATTTTGTCAGATTTTAGTACTTATAATAAAAATATGACGTCGAGTCTAATAAAAATTAAAAAAAAAATAAAACAAGTGTTTGTATGTGGCAATCAAGAAAGATCAACATTATGTATCATAAACCACTAACGCTCTCCATAACTTTAAGTAAATTAAAATATAGGAACATATAGCAATCCAACAAGGAAATATTTAATTCAACAAAAGTCAAGGATCAATTACATATTAAATATATTATTAAGAAAGCATATCAAATTTAGTTGCATCCTCAATTGATATTTTATAATTAATACTAGGTAATATTCTAAATGCAATTGAAAATCTATAGGCAAAAGGCATCAAGACTGATTCTTCATTCTATGGATGCCATTCTGCACAAGCACAACTTAACTATTAGTATATAACACAAATAACCTTTCACAATTGTGACATTTATTAGTGTTTAATGTTAGCAAAAAATTAAAAAATTAAGTATCATAAAAAATACATTTAATCGTTCATACAAATTCAAACCTAATAAAGGTTCCTTTCAAATTAGTCGTATATGTCCGTTGATGTTGCATAAGAGCTTGATCCTTCTAATTTTGAAAACAACAAAATCATTATCAAATAAATTCAATAAATATTTAAAAGCATAGACTGAGAGAGAGTAAAAATAAAAGGCAGAAAGACAGAACAAAGATAGAAGGCAATAAGAAAGAAAAGAGACGAGGAAAAGGGGGAGAAAAATGTGGGAGAAAAAATGAATGAAAAAGTAAGGGAATGATCAAATAGGCTTAAAATTTGAATAGGCTTACAAAATTAAGTATATTATTTTTTTGTATAAAGTCCATATATATTTTATAAAAATCTTTAATAATATATGACTTTTAGGCTTCTATAATTTGAATATAGAATTATTCTAAAAAATAATTATTTTATCAAATTATTATATATATAATTTAAGAAGTTAATTCTGTACTTAGTAGTGCGGTTCGATTATTGACGAATTTTTTTTAAACTCAAATTAAAACCAAACTAATAGTGCTATGCAACTTTACAATAAATTTAGAATTGTTATTAACAAAACAATTCAATTTTATTTAGTTCGGGCGATTTTTAGCGGTTTGAATTTCTTTTGATCATCCCTAGCTTGTATCATGTTTGGAAAATGTGAAGTTGTGAAAATGAGTAGTGCAAACGGTGCATGGTCCAAGCCGTGTACTGGAAGCCTGGGAAGGGAAGATCTCTGGATCGGGAGGAAGCAATGTGGAAATAAGTAGAAGCGGAAAAGGTCCGAGAAGAAGAGAAGTTCAATTGTACGGGAGAAGCAACGGAAAGAAAACGAGTAGGAGCAGGGAAGTTGGGGAAGCCATGAGAAGTGACTAACTGCGCGTTAAATGAATAAGCAACCAGCTAATTCCGTACCACGCAGACTATGTGCAATTGGGCAGATTCAGGGTGGGCCATTATGTAGTTTGGCTACTTTCAACATTTCCTACAACAAGCAGTGTCCAAAAGAATCTAAAAATGCTAAGGGTGGCTATCCTAAGAATTAAATTCTAATCAATAATTCTAATAATGAAATGAAGCGGAGATAATCAACCCAACAAATCAATGCACGCTATTCCAGTTGATACTTTTCAAAGTCATGCTTTTTTAACATATTACTTTCAGGCAATAAAGAGATCCGTTGTATCACAGTGCTCTTCGTCCCCGAAGCAAGCATCATACAAAGCTTCAAGCAGACATGAGGCAGAAATTTCAGAAACAGAAGAAACTATATGAACATCCACGTATAACCGACTGTAAACATCTCTGCAGGTTGCAACTCTGATTTGTAACAAACATAAGCACAAAACCAACTTCCTTACATGACAATCAACAAGCTTGCATTCGCCATTATGATATAGGTCAGGTATAAAGCCGTAAATGTGCCCCATGCCCCATGCCCCAACAAAGTGAGCAGGCAGGAACATTGACACTACATACATCATGCAGGCAACTTTCTCATCTAACTCTGCATGCAGCAGGGCCACCTGGGGAGCAATTTGGATTGGAAGATCTACAACCAACACCAGTGCTGACAGTCCCAGTAAACCTGCGATGCATCCGGTAGTCTGGGATCCTTCCAGAGACAAATGGACTGCCACTACATAGGAGAGTAGGGGTTGAAGATGAAGATGAAGAGACATCATTACCACCATTGGATTGTAGAGGTTCCAAAGTCTCAACCACATCACTCATCAAGGGTCTAGCTTTTGGGTTTTGACTAAGACAATAGTATGCCAAACTGCAAGCTTTCTGGGCTGCCCTCACCGAGTACTGGTTCTCTAATCTAGGGTCTATAATTTGCAGCATTTTCCTCTTATCGTTTAGCTTTGGCCTCGCCCAATCTACCAGACTTTGTTCCTTGCTTGGCCGCGTCTTGTCCACGGACTTCCTTCCTGTCAACAGCTCCAGAAGAACTACTCCAAAGCTGTAGACATCGCTCCTGGCAGTAAGGTGCCCTGTGCAACTCATGCAGTTAAGTGAGTACATGCTTAAGTTCGAGGCTCATACATGCTCAGAGAAACACAAGTGTGAAACTACTGAATCTACACGCACGAGAAATTTTTGAAAGCAGTAGCAAATGTTATGGAGGAAAAGCAGAAAGAAACCTCTTGCATCTATCCTGGTGTGCTGATATCCCAGATTCAGTTTTCAATATACCACACACGAATCTACTGCTGCCTTGATGAATATAGGAAAAGGAATTATGTTCAACAGAGTTGAGCTATTAAAAACGAAATCTTTATATTATTAGTATTACCCGTTATATCTAAGAATGCTAACTTGAAAAGGTAATGCTTCCCTGAAGTGTGAATCTGATGTAAGATACGAATACAAAGATATGGAAGAATCTCTCTAGCTCTCTCCTATGTATCAGTTGCGGAATCCTTTCTCTTAGAAGACAGGTGATATATATGGAAAGAAGAAACATAACCAAAGCGAAACCTATTTGAACATGTAAATTCATACTTAGGAAAGGCCCACCTCACAGTCTGCCATTATGCCCTAATCAACATTCAATAAATCAAGCCTTCTGACTCTTGTTATTGAGATAAGATAGCATTACCATGCATATCTATATCTTTAACTAAGTTCAACTACTGGGGATCTATTTCAATAGCTGAGATTTATAAGATATTTTGGTGCAAGGAGACACCAGAGTTTTCAAGTCGTACCAGTCATGACATATTCAGGGGCAGCATATCCATAGGTACCCATTACTCGAGTTGATACATGGGTCTCATCACCTTGAGGCCCTGCTTTTGCAAGCCCAAAATCAGAGAGCTTGGCCATATAATCCTATAAAAAACAAAATTTGTGTAAATCATTCACCAGAAACAACACATTCAAAGTTGTAGGAATCAGATAAAGAGAGGTTACAATGAATAATTTGAATGACATCGCTTACAGAGTCTAGCAGAATATTAGAGGTTTTGAAGTCCCGGTAGATAACAGGCCTTTCAGCATTATGAAGGAAAGCAAGCCCTTTGGCTGCACCAAGAGCAATCATCATCCTTGTTGACCAAGATAATGGAACAGTTGCTTCTGGATGCCTCAGAAAATTCCGGTTAATCGCAGTCAGCAAAAAGTTAAACCAAAATAATGCTTTATGTTGATTGCCAAATAGCAGGTTGAATGTCCATGCCCACAAGTATAGAACTCATCATCAAGAGGTGGAGAAAAACACATGCAAGCATAAATATCATCCAGAAGGGTTCTACCAGTACAGAAGATTTAAACAAAGAGGATGATGACAGCTTTATGCAACCAAATGAAGTGCAGAAAAAATACAGTAGAAACATCACTAACAGGTGTACTAATGAGCCACCACAGCATCTGACTCAAATAATGATTTACTTCAGCATTATAGGGCAAGTGCCAAGCAAAAAGTTGTTCCCTGATTTCATTTATGATTAACATTTGGGCCACGAATGCACTTATCCATTTCAACACTCATCTAATGCCTAATCACAACTGAAGAAGTACAATTTAGATTTCAGGAGATTGGTCCAGATCTCCAAAATCAACGACAGCACCAGTTTTCTTATTTAGTCACTGCATAAAAAATGTAACGAGATGTACTCTTAGAGTAAGGCAAATATCCCCATCTAAACTCTTGTAGGAAGTCCCAGCTCAGGAAGCAAGTATCTGATTGTGATATCACAGAAGATGTGACAAGGGCTTTCCATAAGGGGGACAAATTATTATTTCAATTGATTCAGTTGATAAAGCAAGTAAATTACACCAAAATCAATAACAAGGGTAGCAGCAGCAGCAGCAAGAACGTGGCATTATTTGGAAAGAAATGGAACATACTTCGAAATAGGTGATTCTCAAGGCTTCCTCGAAACATGAATTCATAAACAAGTAACCTGTGATCATCCTCACAGCAATATCCAATCAACTTCACTAAATTAGGATGCCTGAGCTGCCCGAGGAAGTTGACCTCAGTCTGAAATAATGATTTACATATTAAGAAAAGGATTTTAGCCATGTTCATTAGGCAGTGGATAAAACATATGATGCACAGAATAGTACAGACAAGAGTTAAAAATAAGGACCCCAAAAAGAGATAGAAAACTCACTAGCCATTCTCGATGGCCTTGGAGGCCTTCCTTGTTAAGCACCTTGACAGCAACTGGGAGAGATTTGAGTCCGACCCTAACATTCTCATCAATGTAACCTTTGTAGACTGTTCCAAAACCACCTTCTCCAAGAATGTAGTCAGAACGGAAGCTCTTGGTGATAGTTTCGAGCTCAAAGAGCGTGAAAGCAATGACGTTGGTGTACAGCTGGGCGTTCTTGCGGAAGTCCTCAAAGTTGCGCGGCGTTGAAGGATCGCTCAGATCTGACGCGGAGCGGCTGTGCTTCTTATCTGCAGCTGGATTCCTTGTGGGTAATGACAAGACCTGGAGCTGCTGCTGAACTGTTCATTGTTTTCTATTTTAGCACTTTTTTTCAGGAATTTAACCATAATTTTGCAAAATACATGGAGACACAGAGACCTTTGCCAAAACAACTGTTAAAGATAATGAAAACCCTAAATACGACCCCTCCATTCAGGGTGACGGGTATAAGTAGTAGTAAGTACAGAATGTTTAAGGGCAACAATTTTACGGCAAGGTTGTTTTTCTCGAATCAAATTTAAAATTGGAGAGTAGAGAGAGACAAATAAATCAGTGTATTTGAAGAATCAACAAATGACTACTGGTTGAGAATGAATTTGACAAAAACCTAGATCTGGTGGGCGGAAGATGAAGATATTAGTTAGTAAAAATATAAAACTGAACCTTGATGTTGATGAGCAGTGGAGACGACGGCTGACTCTTCCCTAGTGCCGCAATTGCCCATCTTCTATGTTAGGCAGAAGAACTCCTCCGGGATCCCGTCTCATTCTTCGCCGCACGCCAGCCTTTCCTTTCTCTCCTTCCTTTCACAATTCTATTCACTCGTCTCTTTTGCTCCAACCTGTACGACTTTCTTCATTATTAATTCTTTTTTAAAATTATCATGGAAAAAATATTTTAGTCTTAGCCTAGTTGCCCCGGTCACACTCACGTATACTATGACTGGTAACTGAATTAAGCATGTGATAATTATTTATTTATACTATTATAAAAAAATATTTTTTAATTTTCACTCACAAATAACGATTTTTTATATTCTAACATCAAATTTCAAAATACTAATTATATCTTTAAATACTTATGTTAATACAATGATTTATACTTATTTTAAATAATTCACGTCATATTTTAATGGATGTCATATCAGGGGTTGTCGCTCAGATTGGATTGTTCGAGTCCCAATTGGACTTAAATAGATTCAAGTGGATGTGGTTGGATATTTTTTCTACTTTCTGGATTTCTGTTTATCGAACCCGATTTTACATAAATTAGGTCAGTTATAAGTGAGCCTGTCAATGGGCGAATATTACCCTATTCGAATTCGGACCCGTTTGATACTCACAGTTATGGTTCAAAGTTTCTATTTTCACGAGGACCCTAAAGGCAAAAATCGTTATTGTCATATAGGCAAAAGTCGCTATTGTCTCGAAACCCCCTAAATGGAACTTTCATTGAGATCCTCGTTGATAATGTCGCCCAAGAAACTTTACATCCCTTTGAAGTTGGTAAAAGACCGACTCCGGGACATGAAATATCCTTTGAGGCAACATCCCCTTATCAAATTCTTGAAACAATGTCCCCTCATAAAAATATTGGACTCGAAAAATTTTGCTCCCCCCTTCCGAAGTTGGTAAAAACCTAACTCCGAGGCATGAGCAAAAACATCCGTTGAGGCAACATCTGATAATGTATACTTAGAAATAGTAATTAGTGACTTAAAAAACAAAGAATGGATATTAAAGCTAATAAACAGTCAGGAGAGAAATGAAGTTAATTTTGTAAAGGATAGAACTAAGAATAAAAATTTTGATTATAAGTTTAGAAAGTATAAAAGTAGGATTAGAAGTAGAGGTAAAAGTTGGTATATGTCTAAATATAAGGAAGATTGACATAACGAAGATAGACAAAAAGAAAAAAGATTTTATAACTATGGAGGTAGATGACACTTTATAAAAGATTGTAAAAAGTGAAAGAAAAATAATGCAAAAGAAACTGCAAATGTATCTAAAGAAACTTCTGATGAAGTTTATATGATTTGTGATATTAATTCTGCTAAATCATCCCTGCATATAAATGATTGCTTTATTGACTCTGGTTGCACTTACCACATGGCTCCTTTTAAAGAAATATTAACAAACTATAAGTTGAAAAATTGGGTTCTGTCTCTATGACAAATGAAAAATTAAGTGATGTTCAAGGCCTTGGTGATGTTTGTTTGAATTTTGAGAATGGTTTCAATCTTACATGAAAAAATGTTAGACATGTCCCTGAATTATGTCATAATCTGATATCATGTGTTGCCATTGAGGAGGAAGGGCTAGAGGGAAAATGGGGTAAGGGTGCCATGAAGATCATGAAGAGTTCCCTCACTGTGTTTAAGACACAAAGAAAAAGTAACTTGTATGTTTGTTCTGTTAAGTATGATTTTGCTTGTTGTATCTGTCTTAAAAACAAATAAAACTGAATTGTGGCATAAAAGGTTAGGACAGTATGAAATGACTAGAAATGCTTCATAAAAATGTTGTTTTAAATGAAAAGTTTGATGATATGGATTTTTGTGATGACCAATTTTTGAAAAAACAACACAAAGTTCATTTTCCTGTTTTACCTTCCCTAAAACTCTCATAATCTTTCTGCATCTTAGATTATGTTTATGCTGATGTGTGGGGACCTGCTAACATTACAACACATAGTGAAAATAAATATTTTTTTTCAATAATTGATAATTTTTTCTAGGAAAGTTGTTGTTTCTTAATGAAGCAAAAATTTGAAATTTTTGAGAAATTAAAAAACTGGAAAGTTTATGTTGAAAACCAAACTAGTAAGAAATTGAAAGCATTAAGAATGGACAGTGGTCTGGAATTTTATAACCAGCAATTTTCTGATCTTTGAAAATAATTTGGTATTAAAAAGACATAAAACTGTTTCTTATGCTCCTCCGCAAAATGGTGTTGTTGAACGTATAAATAGAACTTTATTAAACAAAATAAGATGTCTATTAATAAGTTCTGGCTTGCCCAAAACTCTCTGGGGAGAAGCCATTTTGATTGTTGCTTATCTGATTAATCGTTCTCCTTTTGTTCCTTCGCTTGGTAAATTGCCAGAATGTGTTTGGTCTGGTAAAGATGTTGTTTTTTCTTCATTTTGCAGTTTTTGGATGTTCTGCATTTGTTTTGCAAAATAGTGATAAGCTTGATCCCAGCTCCCAATAATGCTTCTATTATTGACTATAAATGGATTTTCAAGATCAAACAAGAAAATGATGAAACACGTTTTAAAGCAAGATTAGTTGCAAAAGATTTTACTCAAAAGAAAGGAATTTGTTACACTGAATTTTTTTTCTCCAATTGTAAAATACACTATATAAGAATTATAGTTGCTCTGGTTGCACATTTTGATTTTGCATGATGATCTCAATGAACAAATTTATATATGTCAACCCAGTGGTTTCATTGATAAGATTTGATTATGTTTTTTTACTTAAAATATCTTTTTATGGTCTAAAACAATCAACCAGACAATGGATTAAGAAATTTAGTCTCTTCATGCATTCTTTAAAATTTCAAAGAAGTACTGTGACGTCCGTAGGATTTTTCACATATTGAGACACTAATTGGTAATTATTTAGGAACTTAAATTTAATTATAAATAAATTATAAATTGAAAATAGAATATAATAAAACTTAAACGGATTAAATTGAAGTTTGTTATACTATTTACGAGCAAATTATATTAATTAAAAAATTAGGTAGGAATGTATATGTGATTGTAATGTATGGACGTCTGAGATATGGTTATGAGATCGTATAATTGATGAAATTAGTGATAGCGCTATTGTTAATTAAAATAAAAGATGATGCTACCTAGTTAGGAACATAGTCAATGAGTTACCAGAATATGGTACATGATGATGTGGTTGATGATGTGATAAGAAATATAAATGAGTTAAGCTAGGTACCAAGGCGCGTAGGGTACCGTGATATTTTGGGTACTGGAGGATATCCTGTGTTGTTAGCTACACACTGAGGTGGTGCGGGAATATCATGCTTGTTGCAATGTCCTATGCTGATATTGCTACACACCGGGATTAAGAGTGTGAGGATATCAAATACAATGTATATCCTATACTGTATATGATAAGACATTGACCGAATAAAGATGGCCGACAAAATTGTTGACTGATCTACTCCAAGGGGACTTAGATAATTAACAATAACATCAAATATTATGTCGTGGATAGATTTACAGTCGGGATTTTAGGTTGTTTAGTTGTTAAATATTTTAGTATTTTGTCAGGTTTGTATTTAAAATTTTGTACTGTTGTTTGTTACGCTATTTTCCTTTGAGGTTATGTATATGAGGACATCTGGTGAGGGTAAATATAAAGTTTTGTCGATATCTATTATCTCTTGTGATATCTATATATTATATTGATAAAATAGAATTTATTTTACGGGTTGAAAAAAATTACTTATAGAATGAGTTGCTTTTAAGGAAAGGATGAAATAGTGATCATTAAATTTAGAGAGTAGGGGGTTCTAAAAGTATAGAAACAAGTTTTGAAGTAACAAATATCAAAATCTTTTGATCAAAACTTTTATTTCCTTGGCTAAAGAAATAGTCTTTACATTAGTATTCTAATTTACAAACTAGTCTCTACAACAGAGGGCTCCAAATGTCCTTGGACTCGTGTCAAGATCATCTTCAACAGAAAAGGTCTTTTCTTGTGTTGAGATCATCTTCAACAGCATTGTTTCTCGACATATCTTTTCTTGTGTCAAGATCATCTTCAACAGCATTGTGTCGTATCGTATGACATGTCATCATGTAAGCCTGAAAAGAAAAACAAAAGGCAAAGAATGAGAAACATGTGCAATCTATCTATACTCATTAATTAAAGCCAAGGGACTCAAAGCCAGTCACTGATTTGTCACATGTGCTTGCCTAAATAACCTCGAACCCTCCACATAATCCTACATTTCTCATAACAAAACATGGAATTGCTAAAGAAAACTTGGACCTCGTCGAAGAGCTGAGGAAAAAAGATTTTGTTTGAACCTAAAGCTATAAAAATACCATGATCAATGCTCATAATAGAAGGGTGAAGAAACGAAGCCTTCAAGTAGGCGACCTTGTGTTACGAAGGGTAGATGCATCAAAACCAATGGGACAGCTGGATACCACCTGGGAAGGGCCCTTCAAGGTCACGGCAGTAATAGGACGAGGTGCCTATGAATTAGAAGACCCTGAAGGACGTCCGATATCATGACCATGGAATATTCACAACCTTAAAAGATACTACTCCTGAAGAAAATGTCATCTTGAAAAGCATCCTCCCGTAGGTCCTCTCAAAGGACCCCTCTTAAAAATGTCCTCCTAAAGGGCGTCCTCCCAAATGACCTCCCGAAGGACCCCTCCTAAAATTATCTTCCTGAAGGGCATCCTCCTATAGGTCCTTCCGAATGACCCTTCCTAAAAATGTCATCTTGAAGGGCATCATCCCATAGGTCCTCCCGGAGGATCCCTCCTAAAAATGTCATCCTGAAGAGCATCCTCCCATAGGTTCTCCCGAAAGACCCATCCTAAAAATGTACTCATGTATGGCATCCTCCCATAGGCCCTCTAGAAGAGCCCTTCCAAAGTCTGTTCTTCTAATGGATATATCCCAACAAGCCTTCTTGTAAGAGCTCTCTCCTAAAAAAGGTACGGTGCATTACATTTGTCAAAATGAGGCATAAAAATTATCTAGGAGTAAGCCCTACCAAAATGAATCCAAGCTTCCATCACTAAAAGGACCTTTCGAGGCTCCCATCTTAAGCCCACATTTATTTTATACTTCATTACATTTTTTATTTTTCCGTAATAGACTGTTCAAACACTCATTTACGAAAAAGGTTAAGGGTGAATACTGCGAGGAAAAATCGAAAGGAGCCAACCCAACAAGGAAAATCGAGGGGACACCCCCTTTCTCTCAAAGAAAGCTAGGAGGACGCCCTTTCTTGAAAACCTTAGACAAGAATCTTCAGTCAAGTAGCATCTTGGAGGCTTCTTCCAGGAAAAAGAAAGCACAAAGAGCCCTCCATTCAGAGGGGTTTTGGTGAACCCCTTCCATAAACATAAAGGGGGGACCCATCATCATAACTAGACATGCAGATATCAACACTTCAAGAACATAGCTTTTATCCCCTAAGGTGAACAACAAGTATGAAAGCAGGAATCAATCAAGTTATATTACCAAACCCCTGGCCTAAAAACATGGCTACGGGTGAATCGAGAGTATCCTAGGAAAGCAGAAAAGTAAAATTGTTTCATCCCTATTTCCTTCTCCGGAGGGTTATCGGAAGCAGGGGAGGAGGCAGCAAGAGAAGTTGTATTATTGACTGGAGTTGGTCCTTCTCTTTTCCAATTAGGAGCATCTTCGCTCGGGAGATCCCCCAATGTGGCAAAAACTGCGGCTTCATAGGAGGGACTCCTCATCTTTGCCTCGGCCTCCCCCAGTATAGTGTTCAAATCTCTTTCTACAAGACATTACGGAGACCACTATTAAAGATCGAAAATGATGTTGGAGGAAAATGAAGAAGGAAACTAGCCTGAATCTAGGGGGAAGGCCCCCTCTCCTTGGATGGAGTATCCTAAAAGGGATCAGCTGTGTTGTCCAAAGTAGTGGTTAAGTTAAGAAATGAGGGCTCCTCTCCTGCAGAGGGATACCCTTGAGCCTGGAACTGTTCCTTGCAGGCCGAGAAGCAATACTTAAATAAGGCCCCCACTATTTTCGCCACCTCCTGCTGGTATTCTATGGAGCCCTTGAACTCCTTCAAGCGGCTCTCCCAATAGGCTTATAGGAAATTTTTTCCTTCTTCAGAATGGGGGAAGTCCATCACTACCTTCTTCAGGGCACCCTCCTAGTTGATTGCCTCCTTCTTCAACTGCCTCACCTCCATCTCCAGTTGTTGGTAGCACCCTGTCACCTCCTTCTTAACATCCCTCAGCATGGTATTTTCGTTCCCTAAACATTCTAGGCTATCCTCCAACTCGCGCCTTTGGGCATTGTTAGAAGGAGGAGTTCCCTGAGACCTGGAGGAAAGTTCTTCATAAATCGAAGCGGCCTACAAAGAAACAAAAATTGTCAGAGGAAGATACACAAACACAAGCTTCAAGTTTGGTGTCACGGGTGTGCTCTTTTGCCTCGTAGGGGAATGTAATTCTCTCATATTTTTCGCCCATGCGGCGTCTCAGGTTACGCCTAACCTTCGACCAGCCTTTGCACATATCAGAGTATATCGACAGTCCGTCGCGTGTTCTCGACACTGAAACTCGCTAGAGCGATATCTGAACGCTTCCCTATGGGCACCGCGTGCCCTTGCGCTCGCCTATCCAGAATGACCATACTCGTCGAGGCTCTCGGCACTCATGCCTTAGCGTCTCGCACACAATCTCGGAACCTGCCGATGCATTTCTCAATGGCCAGGAGCATCCTCACTCCACCTCGGCATCACGGTGCTACGCATGCGCCCCCAACGCCCATCTTATGCCCAACACTCACTCGATGCATCCTAGGCGCACGCCTTCATCATGGCCGCCTTCCACACCTCGCCCCGAGTAGGACTGCATCATAAGTTCGAGGCCCATTCGATATGCCAACATCTTGCCTTGATCTCACACGGCATGCCCGACATGCTTTCTCGCCTTTCGGCTTGGCTTCGTAATATTCCCACAGTGCAGCATCGTCCCACGACCGCTCATCTCTAGCCAACGGACCCCCATGGACGGCTAGAACTCGATAGCGCATATTATGAGTTGGATCACGAGGTCTTGGAATGTTTGCCTTGATCACCCATTCGCACGAGAGGTATTGATATCTCGCAGCCCGCGGCGCAACCTTGCGTGTCACATGGAGCCTCTTGGCCGTACTGGCACCCAACATAGGCAATCGTGGCCCTATGCTGCCCATCAGGTTTCCAAGCCCTTCAGGGACTTTAAGCACTCCTCTCGAGATAGCTAGAGCCGGCTCCTGAAGGCCCCCATCATACCCCCAAGAGATGTTCATTTAATGCAGACGTTTTCTCAAGCTACTGCCATCGTGCACGGGGATGGTTGGCTGGAGCTCACCACTGAATGCCCCCTTTATAATAGACTTGAAAAGATTTTCTCTTGTTCCAAGAGTTGAACACTGAAAGTGCCGAGGAGTGCACTTTTTCCGCATTTCTTTTGACCGACATCCAAATCACGTCCCGCTTGAAAAGTAGCGTAGCCTACGACTTCCACATCATAACTATAGAGTTTCAGCGCTATCCGATCATCCATGGCTGAGGAATTGTCTCCACAATACTCTAAAACTACAGTCTCGCCACTGCACTGGCAGACTCTAAACATTGTCGTCGTTTCCTACTCAAACGGAACTGTCTACGTATGAAACATCTTGGAGGTGCTCCGAAAACTCCAAGGATCTCGCCATTGAAACAGTATTGCAAATCTCCAAGGATAAAGCACTCTGCTTCACACAATTCTCTCCTACTCGCGTGCAAGGTGGGGCTTGATCATCGCCCTTATATCTCCGTGGCCAAACGTCCTCGAAATGACTTCATACTTGGCGGATAGCATCCCCATACCTCAAAGAAGTTCCCATACGAACAGTATTGTGATCCCCAATTGGTAAGAGTCTCTTCTCGAAGACTATTTGCGCCCTTGCGTGCTGGCCGATACCCCCTAGCCGCCCGCACCTCCTCCACAAGTCACTGCCGATCGTCTAGCCCAAGGTGCGGCCAGTGACACTCTCCCCCACTCGATCTGTTGACGTCCTTGTCAACACATACATGAAGGATTGAGGTGTATGCAGTGCCTAATATTCTCTCTCAGTATCACGAGACACCAGACCGACCTCCTGCTCTTTTGAGCGCTCCAGTCATGAAGTGGCTCTCCAATACAACACGTAATCTTCCTCACAAACGGTGCCTCTCCTACACCCGATGCAATCGACTCAATCCAAACGGAAGTTCGTGTACTCGTCTACACCCTCTTCCCAAATCGGTGCTAAGATCCCCCCACAAAAGATAGTGCCTCTGATGTACTCGCTCAACACGAAAACTCAAAGCGGAAGTCTGTGCCTCTCTCTACACTCTCTTCCCAAAGTGGTGGGTAGCTCTCAACAAATAATGCCTCAAATGCACTGCATGATCGCCTCAAGTTGGAAGTTTGTGTACTCATCTACACTCTCTTCCCCAATGTCGCTCACATTAGAAGTCTGTGCCTTTCTCTACACTGTCTTCTCAATGTAGCCTATTGAAGTCGGAAGTCCATGTCTGGCTCTACACTCTCTTCCCAACTTTCTCAACTGTGCTCCAAGTCTTGTCAAGTGCGCCTCTGAAATCTCCGATGTCCCTCAAGACAGTGCCTCAAATACACCCGAGTTGATCTGGAATGAAATGAGTGTCTGATGTCCCTCAAAACAGTGCCTCAAATGCACCCGAATTGATCTGGAACAAAAGAAGTGTGGAATCTATGTCTGTTGTCCCTCAAAATAGTGCCTCAAATACATTCGAATTGCTCTGGAACGAATGAAGTGTGGAGTCTGTGCTGCGCACACTTCACACTCTCTCCCCCACTCGAGGTGTTGCCGTCCTTGGCAAACATGCAAACCCGCCTCTGCGGTAGACCACACTTAAACACGTGCAAACACATAGTCCGGATGCCCAACTGTCGGAACCACGCTGCTCGTGGACCAAACGTCTCTCAAAAGGGTTCTCGCTCAACCCAACACGAAAATGGGACCTCTACCCTCAATCTGGCCGACAACCAAGCTCAAGTTCTAGCTCGGCCGTAAAACTCAATCTCACAAGTCCCACATCGGTCCGACTGCACTAACAAGGTTGGGGTTTCTCGATCCCCAGCCCAGCCGTAACATCAAGTTCAAACCTGGCCTACGCGCATCATATCTCACGTCATGTCTTCATGTTCAGGCAAGAAGGTACCTTGAAGATGTAAAGGGTCCCCATCCTTTCTAGCTCCTCCCTGGAAAGAGGAAACAACAGTTGCCTATCCCCAGAGGATAGAACCCCCCTCCTTAAGTCGGCCACCAGGGAAGCTTTTCCTTTGTCCTGGTGAAGCAGGTGGAGACTATGGAGACATATAGAAGGCGCATAGGAAGGTCGAGGAGGAGTGTCCATCTCTTCTCTAGAAAGAGGGGCTGGAGGAGGTACGAGAGAAAGTGCCCTTGTATGAGGTCTCTTGGAAGAGCTCCCTGCTACAGGACCAGGAGAAAAGGAGGACGCAATGCGCTTACCCTTTGGAGTCACTGGAAGCAGGTGCCCCCTTTGAGGACTTAGGAGCTGGGGTCCCCCAAAATGGCCACCAACACATGATCTCACATTAATTTGCTAAACATTATGTTCTCTGCACAATGATGAACAAAACAAATCAACACTCCAAGAAAACATAAAGAAAGAGAGGCAATAAAAAACTAAAAAAAAATACCCAGAGAATCCCCAAAGGCTCTGTCACAAGAGCCAGCCCAAAATGCCCCAACAACTTTTCATCAATCAAAGATCGACAGTCATAGGGAGAGGCAACACGTAGGAGGAGGGGACTCATGAATCCATTGCCGTGGAAAAGACTAGGCATGGGGCGGTGGGAGGACAAAGAAATAACTGACTATCCAATGCTTTGAAGCATGGGGGAGATGCAAGAAGGACACACCAGAACGAGGAACAAAACAATCAGAAAAATAGAGTAGTCATTTGTCTTTGTTGGTAGAGTGAATTCCTGCCATTCTATCTCTTCCTGGTTCTACCAATCTCTTCCTCATATGTGGAGTGATGGGATACACATTAGGAACTTCTTAGATCATGAATCTACAAAGCAAATGCTTTATTTCTATTATATTCTTTTGGCTGCAGCCTATAAATCTAGACATGATTTGGTTAAATAGATTATTGCAGAGATCATTAAAAGACAGGGTAGACGGTGGTGGACATGGAAAGAACCATATTTTAAGTGTATTTAGTTAGAAATCAGGAGGGTTATCATGTTAGTTATTTGCCGTTCTTATGCATGTAAATGAAATGCTTAAATTAATTGCTTTGAACTATAAATTCTCTGATATTTCTATATTCAGCTATGATTTACAGGGGTTGCTGGTCTGTAGGTTATTATTTGTATTGCTGAGCCATCATTCATATAGTGGTGTATTATTGTAATAGCAAAAGCTGATCTTCTTATACACTTCTGAGGAGTAGCTGGTATTTTGTGCCTTTATTGGGCAAACGCAACAGAGGTTCGTGTATATTTTGCTTAAACAATATCGAATATGCTTGAAATTGTGGCACCTGGGACTTTGAAAGGAATTGATGTAAGAATACTTCTTAATCATCTAGGTGTAACTCCTAAAAAGGTAGCCCACTCAATCTGATGTTTTGATCAGTATCTACGTCAGTTAAAATAGTTTGCCTGAGACATTTTGAAAGCAATTAATGTACTCATATTACATTTTATCTGAGAAATAATTGTCCGTTAGTACTCGATATTGTTGGTTGGCTTGCTTTATTTGGTTCTTTAGTTGCTTGAGTTCAACAATATACCTTTCATGTGGTTAACTCAGCAATAATGGAATCAACTGCGTATGGAAGGTGCTTGAATTACAACTTTCAATAATGAAGCTTCTAGTACAAGTTGCGAATTGAGAAGCATTGCTACGAAGTGAACATATATTGGAACACAAATGCTCTTTTGGAAGGAGTAAAACTGTTTTAAGTTAAGTATCTCAATCCACATGGTTATCATTGTTCTATCTATATAAATAAGATTCTAATTAGGACGTTGCGTGGTATTAAAAATTGAAGGAATTGCAATAGGTAATTTTAATAAAAAATAAAAAGAGGAGTATAAACAATAGGCGTTTTTCACTGAAACCCAAGTACTACAAACAGGGTATTCTTATTTACAATAGGCTAGATTTATTCTTAAGCTAATGGCTGTCGATGTCTTGAAGAAACCGCAAGGCTCATACTTAGAAATACTTGAGCCCGATAGACATGCAAGCTAGTGTGTCATTGTGAATGGATGCAAGTCGACAACTGTATCATCTTTACTAGCATTAACCTGCACATAATCAACAACATCAGTATCATTTAAAGATATGTAAAGAGCAAAATCTATCTATACTCGTCAATTACAATTGACGGCTCTAGAATTTATATTTGGTTTTTCTCAATTCAGTGCTTGCCTAAATAACATCATCTCGCTAAAAATTATTTGGGAATTTAAAGATTGAAGTAGGAGATTCAAACACTCAATTGTTTCACATTAACCACTAAAAGCAATGTGTTCTTTGACACTATCTAGAACCACATGACAACCTATGTATCTATCTCTTCCTCTCTACCATTTATCTAACCAAAGACGCAACCTTTGTCCCTATCTAGTTATTCTCCACCGTCTTCCCCCATATTTTAAATTTCAAGAAGGACTGAAACCATTGAATTTTTTTCTTTGTCTACTTCAAAGCCAAAAAGTATGTGAGTTCTATGAAACCTTCACATTCTCAACAATCTAACTTGGAAGTAATAGGATTTTAAATTTTGAGGCCAGTTTCAAATGCGACGAATGTAGGGTAGTTAGGAGTTGACGCCTAAAGGGGAGATAATTCTCCATAGTTTTTGCAAATTTATTCTCAACTTATTCATTATGTTAGGTTTTATCCCATTTGCCTTTTCAAAACCTTTTGTTTGTCCTACATTTAAGACTTTTGTACAAATCATACAAAAACACTATATTTGTCCATATCGACATCCAAACTTTGTAGATGGATCACAGTAAAATTTGTTGAAAAATCGCTACTACGCAACCACAAATTAGTTTATTTTTGAACTTCGGAAATAAAATATCATATACTACACTGTAAAACGGTTGTAGATGCCAATCTCATTGTTTATTTTTTAATTACCTGTGCGCCTATCATCTTAAAAGATTTGTTTAAGTATTATGAAATCAATTATTTATCACAACAGAAAAAAGTTAATTATACACTTTTTGGAAGTCTAAAGAAAAAAGTATCCATTTGTTCAAAAGTAATAAACCGAATGCACTTCAAACTTCAAAGTTTTCCCAAGAATACAAAAACTGCTTTAAAAAAATGACAATAAAATCAATTAACAATTTTCTCTTAAAATAAAAACACGTGGCTTTTTTATGCACTTATCCACAAACCAGTAAATTTATATACTTGTTAAACTACACAAAAATATTCAGACTTTGCAATTTTATCTTAGAGAAATTAGTACACTTGATGCTGATTTTAAAAACATACGGTGATAACAGAAAACACTTGATAAGAGAAAACAAATCTTAGCAAAAGAAAAAACAACAAATTTTTTAAAAATACACTATAGTTAGTTCCTCATAAAAACTAGAAAAAATTTCTCATATCTAGTATTATTTCATTTACCACACATTTTGTTCATTAAAAAACATTTACCAAACCTTGAAATTATGTAACAATATTCACAAAATTCATGAAATCTTCTTGAAAAGAAAAAAGAAAGAAAGAAAAGCAAATTTAATTGGCATCTAGACAACCGCTCTACGCTTAGAATAGTATTTAATTTTCCAAAGTGCATAAATAAAACAACTCATAGTTGGATAATATAGATTTTTCGATATTTTTCTATGATACATCTGCAAATATAAGACGTTAACATGGACCAACATGATTTCTGTAAATTCATACAATTATTTTAAATGTATAACAACAAAAAATTTCAAAGCAAGCTATGAGAAAAACCCAACACGACGAATTCATCAAGAATAAATTTACAAAAAAGAGGAAATTTTTTCTCCAATTTAGGTCTCAACTCTTATCCTTGCGTCGTTCACATTTCAACAGCCTCAAACAATCTCAATCCTATTCTTTCCGAGTCAAAACGATGGTCACGTGAGTTTTTCAAAGAAATCAACAGACAAAATTTGGATTTGAAGTTTACAAAGCATAAAATCAATGGTTTCAGCCTCCTTGATTTCAAAATATGGGAGAAAAGTCGGCAAGGAAGAACCGATAAGGACATTGGTTACTTTTCAGTTAGAAATTCGAAGAGAGGAATATGAAGATACACAAGTTAACATTAGGTTCTAAAATATCATAAAAAAACACACTTTTTAGTGCCGAAATGTGTCCCAATTGAGTGTTGAAATCCTACTCAACCCTTTTGATTCTCACACAATTTTTAACAATATGAAGGTATCCGACAACACAGAATCTGCAAATCAAATCCAAATTCTAGCGCCCCCAACCGTTAATAGACGAGTACACATTACTAACTAATATACTTCACTTGTAGAATTAAATATAAACACGCTACAGTGTTACGCCAGCATTTTTAACTGCATAATACATCGCAATTTTAATGGCACTAGCAAGAGATATACAATGACAATATCGCTAACAATGAAGCTTGCAAATAAAATAATTGCTAATAGATGATAAGACATCTCTATTAAATAAGTCCTTTCTCCTTGTACTTTGCATTAAGACAGAACTAGGAAGATACCAAGACAGGGAAGAAATCAACATAGACACATAACTGTGGCATTCCCCAATTCAAAGGCATAATATGCAACAGATATTCCATAACCATGATACCTTTCTAGATGCAGTTGAGAGTTCATATTCTGGTTGGCCCATCAGTTGGGCAAGTAATGATTGGTTTAGGAAGTTTAATCACAGTCTAACGAGAAATTTTAAGTTGAGTTCAAATTGGAGTAATAGAGAGTGGATGACTGGAACTTAAATTTCAGTTAATAACATATATGCATTATGACAGGAGATAGGAGAAATTGACTGCTAACAGAGATAATAATAGTTAAACAAAGTAGTAACTTACTGCTCCTAGAGTAGTAGAATCCGAGTTGCCGATCAAAGCCAAAGCTTTTCCAAACCAAAGTTCTAGTAAAGGAAAGACCACTAGCAACTAATTGCAGAAAATTTGCAAAAACATCACTAACCTCTCACACAGACTTACCAAATCAAGGTCAATAGTCTGATGGCTTCCAGTCTCAAGTTTGGCTTCCACTTCATCTGTATCAGCCAGATGAGAATCCGCAGTTAAAGCATGCAAATGTGATTAAATTCCATTATAAGAAGGGAAAGACCACTAGCAACTAATTGCAGAAAATTTGTGAAAACATCGCTAACCTCTCACACATACTTACCAAATCAAGGCCAATAGTCTAATGACTTCCAGTCTCAAGTTTGGATTCCACTTCATCTGTATCAGCCACCAGATGGGAATCCGCTGTGAAAGCATGCCACTAGCAACTAATTGCAGAAAATTTGCAAAAACATCGCTAACCTCTCACACAGACTTACCAAATCAAGGCAAATAGTTTGATGGCTTCCACTCTCAAGTTTGGTTTCCACTTCATCTGTATCAGCCACCAGATGGGAATCCGCTGTGAAAGCATGCAAATGTGATTAAATTCCATTATAAGAAGGGAAGACCACCAAATCAAACCCAAAAAGAGAAAGAAAGACTGGATAAGCATATGGCTAAGCAAAATGAAAGAAGAAAAAAAATCTAAAAATATTGAGAATGTGGAAAACACGGAGGAGGTCTGATTGTAGAAACGCGCCTTGAAAGAAAGAAAACCAAAACCTTGAAACAATTAGCCAAAACCATCCAAAAAAAAAAATCAAGAATAAACAAGAAACCGTGTAATCAAGAAGTACCTAAAGATAAACAAGAAACTGTGTAATCAAGATTGTGAGTGCAGGCAATATGTATAAATACAATTCCTGGACAAATGGCATGAATCTTGAGCAAGAGCGGATTGAACAAATTTGTTATGCAATGGGAAAATTGTGTGAACTCATGCTTCCTGAACTAATCATAAAAGAACCCTTGCAAAAACAAAGTACCTTTTTAGGTAATAATCTAAGAAATTTAAGAGAACCAATGTAGTAGTTGAATTTCATGAACCTTGAAACAATTAGCCAAAACCTTCCAAGAAAAAAAAAATACAAGAATAAACAAGAAATCGTGAAATAAGAAGTACCTAAAGATAAACAAGAAACCGCGTAATCAAGAAGTACCTAAAGATCGAGGCTGAGGGCTGTCGCAGCACGAGAACGGCGGAGGTGGCTGCCTGAGAATGCGCCGTCATTAGAGCAGAAGCTTTTCTCCTGCACTCTCTCGATTTTGCACTCTCTCCATTTCTTTATGTTTGTGTTGAAAATTCTCTTACATGGTGTTGTATATAAAGTGGGCTGGGGGCCTATCTCCAACGGCAACAAATTTCAGTTGGGCCGCTTCAAGCTCCAACGGTAAAAAAATTATTTTTTATTTTTTACTTTAATTTATAATGATACCACAATTAATTCATTTTCTTGAAAATTTAAATTATTACCCAATTGAAAAATGGTCGAATAATAATTATAAAATATAAATTAATATATTCAAATAATAAAATTATGAAATTCAAATGCAAATTTTTTCAAGTGAATAAGAGGAATTACAAAAATCGCGAAAATGATGGTAAAATTAATATATTAAAGCTTTTTGGTTAAGAATAAAATAGAATTTTTTTGGATACATAACAAAAATAGTGAACTATTAGCCATGTGCTACTATAATTAAATCCTGACTAAATTTTATATACAGTAAATAATTAGCATTCATTTTTAACAGCAATATATAAGTTTCCATGAGTTTACAAAATTTGTTCATCTATATTATTATAAAAAAGTGAAAAAACAAAAATAACCATTTTATCGTGCCAAATTTATCCTTGAATTCGCTTTTTTCTCTAAAAAAATTTGATTAGAATAGTAATTTTAATTTTTTTTAATAATTTTATAATTATAATTGTTTTTTCTCTCACTCAATACTCCATTATTTCTCTCACATCAAACTTCTCCATATTTTTTTCTTATAATAATTTATATTAAATTAACAATCATAATATATTTTTTCTGTGTTTCCTCATGTTTCTTTTCTCTAACAAACTTTTTTCTTTCTCACTCTCACGCCATGATTGTTATTTTCACTAAAAAAAATCTCTTAATCTTATCTCATAACTTTTTTTATGCTTGTGGGAAGCGCGTGCAGCAACGACTAATTTATTAATACATAAACTCAAATAATTACTACAATTTGAGTGTTATATTTATTGATAGTCCTGTCAACATAAGTTTATTGATTCAATTACAATTTGTCAATTAAACATATTAAAAATGAATGAATCCACAGATCCACTTAAGTTATAATTGGGCTAGCTATACATTTTACAAAAAATGGATTACAAGTTACACTACAAAAAAATTATTTTATAGTAACAGTTTTTTTAACGGTCAAATTAATAATTTAAAAAAGTTTTTTAATTTATAATGACCGTTGTAACGACACTCCCTACCTCGGCTTTTTTTGGCAATAAGAAATCTTTGTAACGCCTTGCTTGAAAGTCGTACAATTTGTAATGGTTGTTATATTGTAACAGCCATGAGAGACCATTACAATAGTAGTTCAATTGCAAAAACTTGATAACTATCTTATTTTTATAATGACTTGATTACATAGCAGTTATACATATTCCAAAAGCCGTTACAAATGCAATGACAAAAAATATTTTTTAAAATATTTAATTGTATTTAATTTATTTTAATATTTAATTTTTTTTTAAAAATAAATTATGGAATTCTTTGTTATATCCATGTAGTTTTAATTTCTTAAATGCGCAATATTATATAAAATATATATAATATAACAAAAAAATAAAAATAATTTAACTCGAGCAAATAAAATATTATTTTTTATTGTATTTTTATAAATAAAAAAAATTCTAATCTAAATCAGCATCCCCTTTGGCCATATGTTCGTCGTTGGGTACCAGGGGATCAGGTAGAGGTTGGGGCACTAGAAGATGTTTAGGGTTTAGGGTTTAAGGTTAAGGGTTTTTTTTTTTTTTGAACATAATAGGAACAAATCCCCTTAATTGAAAATGTTTATAAAAATATATCAAGAGTTCTTCGATAAAAGGGCTTCTAGCAATGACAAAAGTCCACATCTTAACACCAAAATCAGTAATTAAACAAAAAAGAAGAAAAACCTAATTAGGCAGTGAGCACGACAGCGCCACCAGCCTCCTTAATCTTCTTCTCGGCATTGTAATCTTCTTCCCGGCATTCTTCGACACGAGCTTGGCCTTCACCACAACAGGGTGGTCGGCGGGGAGCGAACCCTTACCCAAAACCTCAAAGTAACCAAACTGCATCACATCAATCAACGGCACATTGTCCTTAGATGCATTATCCTTCACTTCCTGCGGCACCATTGACCAGAGCTTGTCGATGTTGACTGTGGGGCAGAAGAACTTGTTGCGGAGCTTGTGGAAGTACCGCATACCGACTTTACCAAAGTACCCAGGATGGTACTTCTCGAAGAGGATACAGTGGTGGTGCATGCCTTCGGCATTACCGTGACCATCAGAACACAGACTGGAACGAAAGAGTCGATCGCATCGGGTGTAGGAGAGGTACCATTTGTGAGGGAGGACATTGTGTCTGGCTCTACACTCTCTTCCCAACTTTCTCAACTGTGCTCCAAGTTTTATCAAGTGTGCCTCTGAAATCTCCGATGTCCCTCAAGACAGTGCCTCAAATACACCGGAATTGATCTGGAATGAAAGGAGTGTCGGATGTTCCTCAAAATAGTGACTCAAATACACCCGAAATGATCTGGAACGAAAGAAGTGTGGAGTCTGTGTCTGTTGTCCCTCAAAATAGTGCCTCAAATACATCCGAATTGCTCTGGAACGAATGAAATGTGGAGTCTGTGCTGCGCACACTTCACACTCTCTCCCCCACTCGAGGTGTAGCACCCCCTTTGCTACAAGGGCTATATCTACCATAAACATCATACTTATAGTAATCCCTGTATTTATATACATAAATTTGCACATAATCATCTAATCAATTTGCGTACGTAATCCCAACACGTCACAGCATGTATTATCGACTCACAACATTATATATATACACGTAGCAAACACCATAAGGTGATTCATCACAAGTAATTCGTACGCCTATATTCTCTCTGTACAAACAAAATGTGATTTGTACTTTAACTGAATAAGAGGAGAAAACTGCATACTGGCACGACCTGCTTGAGGAGTATAGCGCATAGACCTATTCTTCAACAATCAGACACCTCAAAGTCTACTCCTGAAATAAAACATCAGCAGAGGGATGAGCTTGCCACTCAGTAAGTAAATAACCTGCCCTATCTATATATGCATATCAAACACAGCCCAAACAAAATAAACATACAACATGCATGGAATACAATCAATTTAATTCCAACATAATCAGCTTTATTACACCACATGACTATCTCATAATAAGACAATCAACCAAACTCCATTTTTCCTAGTTTGCTTACCAAAAGGTGATACTGTGTTTTTTCTATCAACTCAATCTCACCGTTATATAAATTCAAGTGAATCCCCTTGACAGCCGGCTCATAAATCTCATTTCGCACATAGCTCTTTTCATATCATGTAGGGTTTAGGGTTTAGGGTTTAGGGTTTAGGGTTTAGGGTTTTTTTTTTAGTCAGAACACCCGAAGGTGGGGGATGCTTATCGGGGTCCCCATCCCATCTTCATTAAAAATAAAGCACAGTCAGAATTACAACATAAATGCAACAAAAGATAAATGGAGGAGTACTACTCCTTTACATTGTGATACGACATCAAGTTTTTTGTTTCTTCCATTTTTTCTTGATTCTATCTGTCTTAATTCTTGGACCGCACGAACCACTCCTCTGTTTCATAACTCGGGTTTTCTCCTCCGTGTGCCTGACCAGGTACTCCGGTATCTCGTCTACGCGAAATTGATTCCTAGGCAGTCTGGCCGGAGAGGCCAGTTCCTGTAGCAGTTGCTCTGCCGAATCTGTATCGACAGGGTTGCGATTGGTCGAGCAAATCGGGTCGCAGATCTTTAATGGTTCGGCACTACTGACTAAACTCTTGTCCTCATCTTGATTCTGTTGCAGAAGCATGGTAGCATTTCCCACTTGTATCCAATTTCCTTCAGCCATTCTATTTTCCGAATTCTCATCACCCATTTTTCCCCCTCACATGTGGTGTTAGCAATATCAACAGAAACAATATTTTCATCCACGCTAGCCATAGAATCAGTTTTGTGTTCAGTTTGGTACCTGGGGTCCTTTGCAGGCTGGTCCATCATCTTTGAGCTCTCACCAGTTTCCTTTGCCACTGCTTTGCCTCGCCCGACCTCTTCAGCAACCTTCTTTCCAGCACCATTGCTCGGCTTCCGGGGCGGTGGTTTGGGAGCATCGCCTTTCGTATAGCAGTCTGAGTCTCGATGCCCAACATTTTGCACAAAGAGCAGTAGTGCGGGATATCCTCGTACTCAATACGTTGCACAATAGTTGCCCCACAAATCTGGATTTGAAAGTTTTCAAGGCGCGGTTTGAGAAGATCCAATTCAATGCATGCCCTTGCCTTGGAGAGCTTGGACTGATTGAGTGTCGCATCGTCAATTTGCAGAGGAGTTCCAATCATGCTCGCCACCATGAATAGAACTTCCTTGCGGAACAGATGTGCTGGTAGCTCCGGAAAACTAACCCACACCGGTACAATTGATGACTCCTTAGACGGTGTGAGAGTAGGAGTCCACTTGAAGATGCGCATTGGGTACCCTTGAATATACCAAATACGCCGCAGACACAAACGAGAAAAATCCGATTCACAAGATAGGGAAATTAAGACATGTCTGGTGTTGAGCATACTAACCGTGAATTTGTTTTTGATGCCCGTTCCAGCGATTAGTTTGTGCAGGATGCTGTATGAGGGTGCTCCATGCGAAAATTTGCCCACGAGTGCAAATTGGAATGGAGCTGCAAGGACTTCGGTCTTAGCATCTGTGAATAGCAATGTTGGACCTTTGTCGCTTGTCAAAACTGTACCGATACCGGGCGATGGCAAGTCTGCAGGGAAGTATTTGTGCGGTGCCGGTGTTGCAGTTTTCGAGGCCCGTGTTGGTGCAAGGACTTCAGCAAATGTTTTCTTCGGAAGATTCGACGTCGGAATTGCGGAAGACGGGTGCTGAATCTGTTCGGTTGACTGAGTTGACCGGGTCAACTCGGTCAAAGGAGGGTTGACCGTTGACCGAGTCAACTCGGTCAACAATGGCTCAAGGGCAACGGCTGCCGGAGGAGGGGCTGCTGCCGGAGCTCCGACATCGATTTCTGGGCGGACGGGAGGTTTGTGCGGTGCCGGTGTTGCAGGTTTCGAGGCCCGTGTTGGTGCAAGGACTTCAGCAAATGTTTTCTTCGAAAGATTCGGGGTCGGAATTGAGGAAGACGGGTGCTTGAATCTGTTCGGTTGACTGAGTTGACCGGGTCAACTCGGTCAAAGGAGGGTTGACCGTTGACCGAGTCAACTCGGTCAACAAAGGCTCAAGGGCAACGGCTGCCGGAGGAGAGGCTGCTGCCGGAGCTCCGACATCGATTTCTGGGCGGACGGGAGGCTTCGCCATGACGAGGCGACTGCAATGGTGTGGCTCCGCCAGCGAACCGACGGCGGACGGCGGCGCAACGGCGGTTTGACGGGCGGCGATCGCGCGAACGGGAGATTTGCAAGAACTCGGCACACAGGTGATGAAACTTGACGAAACTGGTCCCAATCGACTCGCCTTGAGGAGAGGATTCCAACCGTGGCGGTCCGCGACCGTGGGTCGCCGTGACGGCGGCGAATCAACGGCGGAAGTGATCGGCGATCGAGGACTTAGCCCATCGTCGTGCGTGCATGAAACCTCAAATTGTTTGAGGGGAATTGTAGTACTCATCGAGGCGATCACGATGGTATATGGCACGGCCGGTAACTCGTCGGGAAACTGTCGGAATTTTAGAGAGAAGTCGCCGGCGAAATTAGGGCGAAAATGGCGCGATTTCAGCAGCTTCGGCGGGCGCAT
>NC_026149.1:910870-916001 GCF_000512975.1 Sesamum indicum | reverse complement strand
ACTATTGTAGCATTTGAAATATATTATTAAAAAATCTAAATAAGAACTAGGAAGAAAATTTTCACAAAAAGGCCAAAAAGAAACAATACGATGAAAGAAAAGTGGAAGCCATGAAAAATCATTTGGTATAATCATTTAATGAGAAGTAACCAAAGTTTCATACCACTACTTAGTTTTTGACTAACATCAACACATTCATATAAATTATATTAAATATTTATTTACAAAAAGATTATCAAAATGTATTAAATTTATGAGATATTGACTAGTAGTTCTAATATATAGTGAATTATTGCATTTTGATGTAATAGATCTTGAAATTGTAACAATAAAATTCATATGCATTATATTAAATATTTATTTACTACAAAATTAGTAAAACTTACTAAATTATTGATTAAACTTGTTTTTAGATAATATAAATCAAAATATTGTATTTTAATATAATCTAAAACTAAAATATGATATATTAACTAATAACTCCAATATATGGTGAATTTAGAAATAAATGAATTTTGTTGTAGTAGATATTGAAATTATCACGATAAAATCTATATGCATTGCATCAAATACTTATTTACATCGATACTCACCTCTTCGGGAGCATATTTTGACAATCTCACAAATTGCAACTCATACTCAGCAACAGATAAATCATTCTGCTTTAATTCAAGGAATTCAACTTTCTTACGGTTTCTGTAGACCGGTGGAGTATATTTGTCAACAAATTCTTTCAAAAAGTCATTCCACATCAAAGTGACAGGTTGGCTCTTGCTCCTTGGAACTATTTCCCACCAGTCTAAGGTGTCTTTCTCCAGTAAGGACACTGCGAACCTCAACTTTTGTTCAGAAGTACACTCAATTTTGTCCAACACCCTTTCCGTGTTTCTCAGCCATTCTTCTGCTTCTGCAGGATCAGTTGTACCTGCAAATACCTCCGCCCCTTGTCTCCTCACTATTTCATAATTTTTATCAATAACTGCATCCTGTGGTTGGGGTTGTGGCGGTGGAGCCATCCTTTGCATCATTTCTAGAAATTGTTGCATAAAGGGGTCCATTTCTGGTTGTGGGGCATTTCTATTTCGGGATTCTAACCCTTGATGTTCTGATGCAGAATCATGACCCTTCACAGACCCAAATGACTCAGTTGGGCCAACATCATTTTCCCTTGACGCTTCCATCCTATATGAAATACGCACATGTAAGTAGATTTCTAATATTTACCTCACGTATAATATCACATTCATCTACTATCCCTAGGAAATCTAATCCTTGCTCTGATACCACCTAATGTAGCATCCCTAACGCTATTAGGGCTATATCTTCCCTAAACGTCATACTTATAGTAACCCCTGTATCCATATATATATAAATATGCACATAATCATCTAATCAATATGCATACGTAATCCCAACGTCATAACATGCATAACCAACCCACAACATCATATATACATATCAAACACCACAAGTAATCCATCACAAGTAATCCCCACGCTTATGTTCTCTCTATACAAACAAAATACGATTTGTACTCTAACTCACAAATAGGAGAAAACTGCTGCCCGACCTGCCTGAGTATAGCGTGTACCCCTAATTTTCAACAGGTAGACACCTCAAAGTCTATTCCTGAAAGAAAATGTCAGCAGAGGAATGAGTCTGCCACTCATTAAGTAAATAACCAGCCCTATCTATATATGTATATCAAACACAACCCCAAACAAGATAAGTAAGCAACATGTATGGAATACAATCAATTTCATTCCAACATAATCATCTGCATCGCACCACATAGCCAACTCACAATAAAACAACCAATTAAACTCTCTTTCTTTTAGTTTGCTTACCAGAAGGTGATATCGTATTTTTTCCATCAACTCAATCTCACCGTTATATAAATTCAAGTGAATCCCTTGACAACCGACTCATCAATCTCATTTCGTTTATCTCCCCATGGTTTCTAACCAGAAATCTAGGGCTGTTGTAGGTAGAGATTCCAGGCTCGATGAATTCAAGACTGATATGCTCTTTGATAATCATCTGCATATCTTTCTTGTCTTCCATATTCATCTGGATAGATTTATATCGAATGTACTCGTAATTGCATTCTTTGTTGACCATCAGAGTAGTTTCGATCTTGTTCCTATCCCACCATGACAGAGGATTTTCATTGAAATTCCTTTGGATGAGCCTCTTGACACTCTCAAGAAAAAGTCTCCTTTACTCGCTGATATCTAGCGATTTTATTTTCAGTAGTGCTTCCTTAAAGTTCCTAATTTCCTCTACGATTTTCTTATAGAAGTTATCGCTATCTTTGAGTCCATATTGCCTGAAAGACAAAATAACCTTACCAAATTTTCTCTTATCCTGCATTTTTGGACGAGTTAGTCTGGCATCAAATTTACCATGTTTGTTGCGAAAATTTATAGGCATTATTTTGTTAAATGCCTTTTCTCTTCGCAACACCTATATCTCAATACCACAGTTAGTGGTAAAGATTCTATCCTGCATATATCTTGCAAATGTTTGAATTATATTGTTACTTAGCAAAATATCAGCACATGTATCATGAAAGTAAATAGGAGTATTTTTACCCTAAACCAGGGCGATCCAAATGCTCCTCCGATCATGATTTTGACTTCTTGTATTCTCTTATTTAGTATCAGAATTTTTTGTAAAACATCCCTTCGTGAAATAACGGCTAAGGTTTCCCTTGCTTCCTTAGAGAAAACTCTAAGTTTTGTCGTGTAAATTCCTGATCTTGAATCATAATAGGTTGCAAAATATTCCGTCTTATATTGATCATATAACATACGAACAGATATGTATATAGAGAAGGGGCTCGTCATTCAATCTTTATTGTCAAGTTCTAAAGTACTTGTTGCTCTCTTGATGGCTGCAACCCATTCATCTATCAACTTCTCGGTACTTCAGATTTAGATAAAATCTAGGTTAAGTATAGCACCATATGGATGCAAGGGCTAGAGCATGGTCCTCGCCCAAGTTGGGAGATCTTTGATATGTCCGACTCGAGTTCTTTCCAGTTAGTTCCTTTAACCATAATTTTTGGAACTGTAATTATGCAGAAATTTACCCGTTCCGCTTCTCTTGGATGTGATACTACCATGGACTTCAGTGGAGTGTAAACGCCTCACCGTATTTCCTGGTAGTACTTGTCGAACTTCAAAATTTCTCAGCCATTCACGTTCTTCTTCGATCGTGAGAAGTTTTGGATCAATGCTCTTGGGATCATTGCGACATTTGTCAGGAATTTTCATGAGAAATTTCGTCATCTGTATTTTCAGAATTTGGAAATATTCCACGTTTTCATTGTAACTCGAACTTTCATTTGGTTTAATTTTCTCTTTAAAGAGTTTTCTCCAATAGTGGATAAATAATATAATTAAGCTTGTTGTTTTGAGATCATATATATAAACTAAAATACCATATTTTAATATCATCTAAAATAAAATATAAGATGTTGACATAATTCTAATATATAGTGAATAAATGTATTTTTGTTTTAGTGGATATTGAAATTATAACGATAAAATTTCATACGCATTATATTAAATATTTACTTACAAAAAAAATTATCACAATATACTAATTGTTGGTTAAGCTTGTTTTTAGATAAAATAAAGCAAAATACCATATTTTAATATCATCCAAAATTAAAATATAATATATTGGCTAACAATTATAATATATGGTGTAAATTTGAAATATAAGCATTTTGTTGTAGTGGATATTGAAATTATAATGATAAAATTTATATGAATTATATTAAATATTTATATACAAAAAAGTTTACCAGAATGTACTAAATTATTGATTAAGTTTATTTCCGGATAATATAAACTATCATATTTTAATATCATCCAAAACTAAAATATGAGATAGTAATTAATAATTCTAATTGATGGTGTATTTTAAATGTTCAATTAAAATATGAGATAGTACCACACTGTTCTTTTTATTTATCCAAAAAAAAATTATTTTATTCTTAACTCAAATATTCACTTTACCATCATTGTGAGGATTTTTGTTACTTAGATTTCATAATTTTATGAATTTAATATATTAATTTATATTTTATAATATATCATTTGACTAATATAATTAACACAATTGTTAGATTTGATCGGAAAATTTTTAATCGATATATAATAAAATAGAATCATTGAGACTATCAACTTAAGCGCCACTTATCCGCAAATGTGGACAATCTGAATGAGCTTTATTATGCCAAATCAAATATAATATATTTTTTAGATAAAAAAAAAAAATTATTGGATTTCATCCAAAAGAGATCTTAGTAATATTATTTGACAACTTTGTGGTTAAAGAATTAAAAATATTGAAGTATATTATTTTTTATCTTTTATTTTTTGAAGTATATTCAATATCTTTTTTGATAAATACTGAATAAAATAAAGAAAGAAATCTCTCGAATTTATTTTAGCGGAAAATCCTTCAATTCTGAGACAAGAAAGACGGTCTCAAATTTATTTTTAATTTGAATTTCCAAGCAAATGTTACCGTTGGAGGGTAATTTTTATAAATGTTACCGTTGATTGGGCCATTTACCGTTGATTGGCCCACTATATATTACACACTAACATTTGTTATGATTTCATCTTTTCAAAGTCTTTGATCACTTTCCTCAACTTTCCCTCTCTTTGTTCTTGTTTTTCCAGGAGACCAGAGGGAAATCCATTAAACCTCAATAACTTACCCGAAGATTACACTAAAGATGGTATACAGGCCTCAGAGGACAGCTCCTCGTCTGCTGGTACATTACTTTGTCTTTAGTACTATTGCCTGCGGTTTTTTAATTACATCTTCTTGAAGTTAAGCAAAAAGTAAAAAAAAAAGGATGAAACCCTGCTGTCCAAGATTACAACTGATCAGTCAATGAAATTTTCTGAAATTCTGTAATCCCTTCCCTTATGCCCTGGATTACGAAAAGGGAACAGTTTTCAGAATTTGATTCTTGTGTTTTTGTGCTTCTCAGAAACTTTTGATATCAATTTTTGTTTCTTCTGCGAAGATATTTTGCTTGTGCAATAAAACTGATAACTCTCTTGCTCAAATCTTCAATTAATCAACAAATTCCCCCCAAAATCTT
>NC_026149.1:896340-909679 GCF_000512975.1 Sesamum indicum | reverse complement strand
TTGGTTTGAAAAAGTTTTGGCTTTGATCGGCAACTGGGAGTCTACTACTTTAGGAGCAGTAAGTTACTACTTTGTTTTATCTACTATTATCTTTGTTACCAGTCAATTTCTGTTGCATATTATGCCTTCGAATTGGAGAATGCCACATGTATTTATGTTGTTATCTTCTATGTCTTGGTTTATTCATAGTTCTGCCTTATTAGCATGTTAATTGTTAGCAATTATTTTATTGAATAGAGATGTCATATTATTTATTAGCAATTATTTTATTTGTAAGCTTATTGTTAGCAATATTGTCATTGTCTATGTCTTGCTAGTGCCATTAAAATTGTGAATTGTAAATTACTACTTTGTTTTATCTACTATTATCTTTGTTACCAGTCAATTTCTGTTGCATATTATGCCTTTGAATTGGAGAATGCCACATGTATTTATGTTGTTATCTTCTACGTCTTGGTTTATTCGTAGTTCTGCCTTATTAGCATGTTTATTGTTAGCAATTATTTTATTGAATAGAGATGTCATATTATTTATTAGCAATTATTGTATTTGCAAGCTTATTGTTAGCAATATTGTCATTGTCTATGTCTTGCTAGTGCCATTAAAATTGTGAATTGTCTAGCATGTTTCAAGTCCCAAAGAGCATCATATAGATATGACTAGTCATCATTAGAAAATTCCAAAAGTACGTATTCTGCAATTAAAAATGGTGGCCTAACACATGTAGCATGCATATGTTTGATTCTACAAGTGAAGCATATTAATAGTATTATAGGTTATGTGTACTCGTTTATTAAAGGTTGAAGGCTTTGGATTTGGTTTTGCAAATTCTGTGTTGCCGGAAAACTTTATATTGCTAAAAATTGTGTGGGAATCAAAAGGGTTGAGTAGGATTTGAACACTCATTGGGATACATTTTGGCCGCTAAAAGTATGCTTTTTGATGATATTTTAGAACCTAATGTTAACTTGTGTATCTTCATATTCCTCTCGTCAAATTTCTAACCGAAAAGAAACCAATGTCCTTATTTGTTCTTCCTTGCCGACTTTTCTCCCATATTTTGAAATCAAGGAGGCTGAGACCATTAAATTTATACTTTGTAAACTTCAAATCCAAATTTGTGCGCTGATTTCTTTGAAAAACTCACGTGACCATCATTTTGACTCGGAAAGAATAGGATTGGGAATGCTTGAGGCTGTTGAAATGTGAATGGTGCAAGTATAGAGTTGAGACCTAAATTGGAGAACGAATCTCCCCTTTTTTTGTAAATTTATTCTTGATTAATTCATCTTGTTGGGTTTTCTTCATGAGCTTGTTTTGAAATTTTTTGTTGTTATACATTTAAAATTATTGTATGAATTTACAGAAATCATGTTGGTTCATGTTTAACATCTTATGTTTGCAGGTGTATCATAGAAAAATATCGGAAACTCTATATTATCCAACTATGAGTTATTTTATTTTGTGGACTTTGGGAAATTAAATACTATGCTAAAGCGTAAAGCGGTTGTCTAGATGCCAATTAAAATTTTTTTAGAAGATTTTGTGAATTTTGTAAATATACGTAATCTCAAACATTTGATAAATATTTTTTAATGAACAAATTAATACTAGATATGGGAATATTTTTTTAGTTTTATTGAGTAATCAACCATAGTATATTTCTAAAAAAAATTGTTTTCTTTTTTATTCTTTTACTAAAATTTGTTTTCTCTTGTCAAGTGCTTTGTGTTATCAACTCATGTTTTCAAAATCAGTATCAAAATGCACAAATTTTTATGATAAATTTACAAAGTTTGAATATTTTGTGCAATTTTAATAAGTATATCGATGTACTTCATTTACTTGTTTGTGGATAAGTGCCTAAAAAAGTCACATGTTTTTATTTTCACATAAATCATTAATTGATTTTTATTGTCATTTAAAGTAGTTTTTGTATTTTTGGGAACCCTTTGAAGTTTGAAGTGCATTCGATTTATTACTTTTGAACAAATGAAATTTTTTTTATTATCATTTAAAGCAGTTTTTGTGTTCTTAGGAACCCTTTGAAGTTTGAAGTGCATTCGATTTATTACTTTTGAATAAATGAATTTTTTTTTTCTTTAGAATTCCAAAAAAGTGTATAATTAACTTTTTTGTTGTGATAAATAATTGTATTGATAATACTTAAAGAAATACATGCATTACCTATATTGCTACTCGCCAAGATGTGGGAACAAATCTTTTAAGATGAAAGGTGTACAAGTAATTTAAAAATAAACAATGAGATTGGCATCTAGACAACCGCTTTACCGTGTAGTGTATGATATTTTATTTTTGAAGTTCAAAAATAAACTAATTTGTGGTTGCGTAGTAGTGATTTTCAACAAATTTTACTATGATACACCTGCAAAGTTTTGGATGTCGACATGGACCAATATGGTGTTTCTGTACAATTTGTGCAAAAATTTTAAATGTATGACAATCAAAAGGTTTTGAAAAAGCAAATTGGATAAAACCTAACATAATGAATAATTTGGGAATAAATTAACAAAAATAGTGGAGGATTATCTCCTCTTTAGGCGTCAACTTCGAACTACCTTGCATTCTTCATATTTAAACTGACCTCAACGTTCATAATCCCATTACTTCCGAGTTAGAATGTTGAGAATGTGAAGATTTCATAGAAATCACGTACATTTTTTGAATTTGAAGTATACAAAGAAAAAATGCAATGGTTTCACCCTTTCTTGAATTTTAAAATATGGAAAAAAAAATCGGTGGAGGATAACTAGATAGGGACAAAGGTTGCGTCTTTGGTTAGAAAAATGGTAGAGAGGAAGAGATAGATACATTAGGTTATCATGTGGTTCTAGATAGTGTCAAAAAGCACATTCTTTTTAGCGGTCAATGTGAAACAATTGAGTGTTTGAATCTCCTACTTCAATTCTTAAATTTCCCCGCACAGTTTTTAACGAGATGAAGTTATTTTGGTAAGCACATAATTGAAAAACCAAATACAAACTCTAGAGCCTTCAATCGTAATAGATGTGTATAGATAGATACATTATGCATTTTGCTCCTTACATACTTTAAACGATACTGATATTGTTGATTATGTGCAGGGTAATGCTAGTGAAGATGATCCCCACAAGTGTTAGCCAAATGATCTAGTCGTCAACTTGCTTCACAATAACACACTAGCTTTCATGAACAAATTTGACCTATTGTAAATAAAGGATACTTTGTTTGTAGTACTTTTGGTCTTCAGTGGAAAAAGCCTTTGTGATCAAGTTCCTTTTTTTATTTTATATTCCTTCAATTTTTAATGTGACGCAACACCACTTACAAAGTATTAGAAATATGTCTATATGACTTAAACATAAGTAGTGGAAAGAGAGCATTATTTATCAAGCATATCAAATAACTTGTTGCGCTGGATCCAAGAAAGTAGTAATTGCAAGAAACAAGTAAAAGATAGTGTTGCACCATCAAAGTGTAGTTGATCTCGTTGTGGCTGAGTTCACCACATCAATGAGGGTTTATGTAATTATTATGGCATAGCTCAACTTATTAAGCAAGTACGGAACCAAATAAAGCAATCCCTATAATTCATAGTTGAATAGAGAAATATTAGACAACTTGTAGTTCAAAGCAATTAATTTAAGCATTTCATTTACATGCATAAGCACGACAAACAACTAATAATAACCTTGAATACACTTAAAACATGGATCTTCCCAATGGACCTCTCATTCACCAGCCTCTGTCCTGTCTTTTTATGATCTCAGCAATAATCTATTTAACCCAATCATATCCATATTTATGGGTTGCAGTCAAAAGAATGTACTACAAGAAAAGCATTTGCTCTGCAGACCCTTGAATGTAAGAAGTTTCTAATGTGTATCCCATCACCACATATGAGGAAGAGATTGGTAGAACCTGTTGAATTCAGTTCAAGCTCCATCTCCTTCACGGACTGCAACATCTTCTTCTCCTAACTCTGTTTCTGCTACTCTGGTTCTGCAGTGAAGAAGTCGTGTTTTTCCTTGGTTACACTTTTATTAGTTGTGCTTTACACTTTCATTAGTTGGCATTAGTGGCTTAGGTGGCAACTGATTTGGAATCTGAGTTGTTATTTCTGCTTTAGTTAGTTACACAGTTTCTTCTTCACCGCCTTTGTATCTGTATTTAAACTGAAGCTGTACCAGTTCCCGTTGAATGAATGAAAACACAACTTCAGTCCTCTCCATTTCTTGCTCTGTAACCCAGTAACCATGGGGCTTATGCCTAATTTTATCATGGTATCAGAGTCATCATCTTGATGGTCTCTGCATACGAAGTGCTTTGAACGATCAATTTCACTCATCTGAACCTTTCATTTGATGAGAATGGTGAGCTCATCAACTGACACACATGCCATTCCTTCCATAGAAAATGGAACTGGGAATCATCACATGGTAATGGTTTCTACTCCATTCAATGGGAGCAATTGGCTATCCTGGAGTAGGTCTATAAGGATAGCTTTAGAAAGCAAAGATAAGTTGGCATTTATCGACGACATAGGACTACAGCCTACGATTGGGACTCCTCAGCACAGACAGTGGAGGATTACAGACTGTATAGTACGGACATGGATTTTGAACACCATCTCCAAGGACTTGGTAAACGCATATCTGTATGCAAGTTCTTATAGAAATCTCTGGTTGGATCTTGAAGCTAGGTACGGTGAGTGTGACGAAACTCTGCTGTACAAGCTGCAACGCGAAATTAGTTCTATCTTCAAGGTAATATGAGCGTAACTGGTTACTACACAAAATTGAAACAACTCTGGGATGAATTATTATGCCTCATGCCACCAGCAATGTGTTCATGTGGCCTTTGCATTTGCGGATGTAACAAAACCAAGGCGGAAGAAAACGATGCAAACCAACTAATACAGTTTTTGATGGGTTTGAATGACTCCTACAATAACATTTGTAGTCAGACTTTGGTTCTAGAACCTCTTCCGCTCGTCAACAAAGCAAATTACATGGTGCTACGAGTTGAGAGACAAAGGATGGTGAACTCAGAATACTCTGGTATAGGGGAAGGATATGCCATGAAAGCATACGACCAAAGGTATTCTGCCTCTAATACAGGACCTCGACAATTCATGCGACACAAGGGACCTGTGGATAAACGTAGTGTCCTCTGTGAGCACTGCAATAAAATTTCTTGAATACAATGGTTTGTCATTTCTTGAATTTTAAATATGGGAAAAAATTGGTAGAGAGGGAATGGATAGGGACAAAGATTTCTTTTTCATTAAAAAATCACAATGAGGAAGAGACAGATACACAACTTTGGTTCTGGATGATGTCAAAATACATTTTTGTAAACAATCAATGTGAAACAGTTTTAGTTGGGTGTTTAAATTCATATTTCAACCTTTAGTTTCTCGCTTCGTCCTTAGTGGGACGCTGTTATTTCGGTAAGCATAGAACTGAAAAACCAAATAGACCCTAGAGCCTTGAGTCTTAATAAACGAGTATGGATAGATCATAGATTATTATAATTGTGGTATACATTGCTGTTAATGTCTCTCGTTTTTTGTTTTCTTCAGGCTGACATTAAATTGCCTTCGAAAGCATGGCTTAAGTTAATATTGATCGTCGACTGATGTAATGGAATTAGCAGATCATACAACTCCAGTGACGTTGATATCAAGAAAAGAGTTTCGCCTGATAAAGCTGTCTTGAACTTGCTTCATAAGGAAGAACTTGTCTCGGATTGTCTTCCGAGTATGAGCCTCATGGGTTTTCGAGGCTTTTCTTTATATAAATTAGAACACTTTATTTATAGAACTTCGGCATTTTCTGTACTATCTGAAAGATTGTACTTGTTTTTTTTTTATCTAAGGCAATAAAGATTGTTATTTTTTTTTTGGCCCTAAGATTGTACTTCTTTTAGAAATATGAAATTTATATTGAAGGGCAAGAATAGAAAATTCAATAAAATTGAGAAAAATCTTAATTTTCATGAGGTAAGAATATTAAAATAACAACAAAGAAAATACCTAAATTTCGAGGAATTGTATGCATATGTTTTTAATTGTAAGATTTATATATGCTTGACAGTATTGGTTTATAAAACATACGAGCTCGTTAAGTTTATTTGTTTAGGGCATCAAGAAGTCCGAGACTTCAAAAATACCTTTTTAACGCTTTTTTACATAATAATCTTTATTAATTTTATCTAATATGAGTTAAAAGTAAAGAAATTTGTAGTAAAATAATACGAGTTTCTTTTTTATATTTATATTTTTCGACACTGAACTAGGGCTTCTTTTTTATATTTATATTTTTCGACACTACCAAGAACTAGGGCTGCAACCAAACCGACTTCGGCGAGCCAGAAAAAAATTGGCTGGAGCTCGAGCTCAATTCACACGTGCTGAGCTGGAGCTGGAGCTCGAGCCCAATTCAGTTTTTTTAAGAATATTTGAATTTAAAAAAAATATGAACTATTGTAGCATTTGAAATATATTATTAAAAAATCTAAATAAGAACTAGGAAGAAAATTTTCACAAAAAGACCAAAAAGAAACAATACGATGAAAGAAAAGTGGAAGCCATGAAAAATCATTTGGTATAATCATTTAATGAGAAGTAACCAAAGTTTCATACCACTACTTAGTTTTTGACTAACATCAATACATTCATATAAATTATATTAAATATTTATTTACAAAAAGATTATCAAAATGTATTAAATTTATGAGATATTTAGTAGTAGTTCTAATATATAGTGAATAATTGCATTTTGATGTAATAGATCTTGAAATTGTAACAATAAAATTCATATGCATTATATTAAATATTTATTTACTACAAAATTAGTAAAACTTACTAAATTATTGATTAAACTTGTTCTTAGATAATATAAACCAAAATATTGTATTTTAATATAATCTAAAACTAAAATATGATATATTAACTAATAACTCCAATATATGGTGAATTTAGAAATAAATGAATTTTGTTGTAGTAGATATTGAAATTATCACGATAAAATTTATATGCATTGGATCAAATACTTATTTACATCGATACTCACCTTTTCGGGAGCATATTTTGACAATCTCACAAATTGCAACTCATACTCAGCAACAGATAAATCATTCTGCTTTAATTCAAGGAATTCAACTTTCTTACGGTTTCTGTAGACCGGTGGAGTATATTTGTCAGCAAATTCTTTCAAAAAGTCATTCCACTTCAAAGTGACAAGTTGGCTCTTGCTCCTTGGAACTATTTCCCACCAGTCTAAGGTGTCTTTCTCCAGTAATGACACTGCGTACCTCAACTTTTGTTCAAAAGTACACTCAATTTTGTCCAACACCCTTTTCGTGTTTCTCAACCATTCTTCTGCTTCTGCAGGATCAGTTGTACCTGCAAATACCTTCGCCCCTTGTCTACTCACTATTTCATAATTTTAATCAATAACTACATCCTGTGGTTGGGGTTGTGGCGGTGGAGCCATCCTCTGGATCATTTCTAGAAATTGTTGCATAAAGGGGTTCATTTCTGGTTGTGGGGCATTTCTATTTTGGGATTCTAACCTTGATGTTCTGATGCAGAATCATGACCCTTCACAGACCCAAATGACTCAATTGGGCCAACAGTGTTTTCCCTTGACGCTTCCATCCTATATGAAATACGCACATGTAAGTAGATTACTAATATTTACCTCACGTATAATATCACATTCATCTACTATCCCTAGAAAATCTAATCCTTGCTCTGATACCACCTAATGTAGCATCCCTAACGCTACTAGGGCTATATCTTCCCTAAACTTCATACTTATAGTAACCCATGTATCCATATATATAAATATGCACATAATCATCTAATCAATATTCATACGTAATCCCAATGTCATAACATGCATAACCAACCCACAACATCATATATACATATCAAACACCACAAGTAATCCATCACAAGTAATCCCCACGCTTATGTTCTCTCTATACAAATAAAATACGATTTGTACTCTAACTTACAAATAGGAGAAAACTGCTGCCTGACCTGCCTGAGTATATCGTGTACACCTAATTTTTAACAAGTAGACACCTCAAAGTCTATTCCTGAAAGAAAATGTCAGCAGGGGAATGAGTCTGCCACTCATTAAGTAAATAACCAGCCCTATCTATATATGTATATCAAACACAACCCCCAAAAAAGATAAGTAAGCAACATGTGTGGAATACAATCAATTTCATTCCAACATAATCATTGCATCGCACCACATAGCCAACTCACAATAAAACAACCAATTAAACTCTCGTTCTTTTAGTTTGCTTACCAGAAGGTGATATCGTATTTTTTCCATCAACTCAATCTCACCGTTATATAAATTCAATTGAATCCTCTTGACAGCCGACTCATCAATCTCATTTCGTTTATCTCCCCATGGTTTCTAACCAGAAATCTAGGGCTGCTGTAGGTAGAGCTTCCAAGCTCGATGAGTTCAAGACTGATATGCTCTTTGATAATCATCTGCACATCTTTCTTGTCTTCCATATTCATCTGGATAGATTTATATCGAATGTACTCGTACTTGCATTCTTTCTTGACCTTCAGAGTAGTTTCGATCTTGTTCCTATCCCACCATGACCGAGGATTTTCATTGAAATTCCTTTGGATGAGCCTCTTGACATTCTCAAGAAAAAGTCTCCTTTAATCGCTGATATCTAGCGATTTTATTTTCAGTAGTGCTTCCTTAAAGTTCCTAATTTCCTCTACAAATTTCTTATAGAAGCTATCGCTATCTTCGAGTCCATATTGCCTGAAAGACAAAATAACCTTACCAAATTTTCTCTTATCCTGCATTTTTGGATGAGTTAGTCTGGCATCAAAATTACCATGTTTGTTGCGAAAATTTATAGGCATTATACTGTTAAATGCCTTTTCTCTTTGCAACACCTATATCTCAATACCACAGTTAGTGGTAAAGATTCTATCCTGCATATATCTTGCAAATGTTTGAATTATATTGTTACTTAGCAAGATATCAGCACCTATATCATGAAAGTAAATAGGAGTATTTTTACCCTAAACCAGGACGATCCAATGCTCCTCCGATCATGATTTTGACTTCTTGTATTCTCTTATTTAGTATCAGAATTTTTTGTAAAACATCCCTTCGTGCAATAACGGCTAAGGTTTTCCTTGCTTCCTTAGAGAAAACTCTAGGTTTTGTCGTGTAAATTCCTGATCTTGAATTATAATAGGCTGCAAAATATTCTGTCTTATATTGATCATATAACATACGAACAGATATGTGTATAGAAAAGGGGCTCGTCATTCCATCTTTATTGTCAAGTTCTAAAGTACTTGTTGCTCTCTTGATGGCTGCAACCCATTCATCTATCAACTTCTCGGTACTTCAGATTTTGATAAAATCTAAGTTAAGTATAGCACCATATGGATGCAAGGGCTGGAGCATGGTCCTCGCCCAAGTTGGGAGATCTTTGATGTGTCCGACTCGAGTTCTTTCCAGTTAGTTACTTTAACCATAATTTTTGGAACTGTAATTATGCAGAAATTTACCCGTTCCGCTTCTCTTGGCTGTGATTCTACCATGGACTTCAGTGGAGTGTAAACGCCTCACCGTATTTCCTGGTAGTACTTGTCGAACTTCAAAATTTCTCAGCCATTCACGTTCTTCTTTGGTCGTGAGAAGTTTTGGATCAATGCTCTTGGGATCATTGTGACATTTGTCAGGAATTTTCATGAGAAATTTCGTCATCTGTGTTTTCAGATTTTGGAAATATTCCACTTTTTTCATTATAACTCGAACTTTCGTTCGGTTTAATTTTCTCTTTAAAGAGTTTTCTCCATTAGTGGATAAATAATATCATTAAGCTTGTTGTTTTGAGATCATATATATAAACTAAAATACCATATTTTAATATCATCTAAAATAAAATATAAGATGTTGACATAATTCTAATATATAGTGAATAAATGTATTTTTGTTTTAGTGGATATTGAAATTATAACGATAAAATTTCATACGCATTATATTAAATATTTACTTACAAAAAAAATTATCACAATATACTAATTGTTGGTTAAGCTTGTTTTTAGATAAAATAAAGCAAAATACTATATTTTAATATCATCCAAAATTAAAATATATTGTATTGGCTAACAATTATAATATATGGTGTAAATTTGAAATATAAGCATTTTGTTGTAGTGGATATTGAAATTATAATGATAAATATGAATTATATTATATTAAATATTTATATACAAAAAAGTTTACCATAATGTACTAAATTATTGATTAAGTTTATTTCTGGATAATATAAACTAAAATATCATATTTTAATATCATCTAAAACTAAAATATGAGATAGTAATTAATAATTCTAATTGATGGTGTATTTTAAATGTTCAATTAAAATATGAGATAGTACCACACTGTTCTTTTTTTTTATCCAAAAAAAAATTATTTTATTCTTAACTCAAATATTCACTTTACCATCATTGTGAGGATTTTTGTAACTTAGATTTCATAATTTTATGATTTAAAAATATTAATTTATATTTTATAATATATCATTCGACTAATATAATTAACACAATTGTTAGATTTGATCAGAAAATTTTTAATCGATATATAATAAAATAGAATCATTGAGACTATCCACTTAAGCGCCACTTATCCACAAATGTGGACAATCTGAATGAGCTTTATTATGCCAAATGAAATATAAAATATTTTTTATATATATAAAAAAAAAACTATTGGATTTCATCCAAAAGAGATCTTAGTAATATTATCTAACAACTTTATGGATAAAGAATTAAAAATATTGAAGTATATTATTTTTTTATCTTTTATTTTTTGAAGTATATTCAATATCTTTTTTTGATAAATACTGAATAAAATAAAGAAAGAAATCTCTCAAATTTATTTTAGCGGAAAATCCTTCAATTCTGAGACAAGAAAGACGGTCTCAAATTTATTTTTAATTTGAATTTCCAAGCAAATGTTACCGTTGGAGGCTAATTTTTATAAGCATTCTAAATTAACAAAAAAACAAAAAAAAAAAGAAAGAAATAATACCGTTGATTGGCCCACTATATATTACACACTAACAGTTGTTATGATTTCATCTTTTCAAACACTTTGATCACTTTCCTTAACTTTCCCTCTCTTTGTTCTTGTTTTTCCAGGAGAGGGAAATCCATTAGACCTCAATAACTTACCCGAAGATTACGCTAAAGATGGTATACAGGCCTCAGAGGACAGCTCCTCGTCTGCTGGTACATTACTTTGTCTTTAGTACTATTGCCTGCGGTTTTTTTATTACATCTTCTTGAAGTTAAGCAAAAAGTAAAAGAAAAGGATGAAACCCTGCTGTCCAAGATTACAACTGATCAGTCAATGAAATTTTCTGAAATTCTGCAATAATATATAATATATATATATATATATATATATATCATCTTCTTACCCTTCCCTTATGCCCTGGATTACGAAAAGGGAACAGTTTTCAGAATTTGATCCTTGTGTTTTTGTGCTTCTCAGAAACTTTTGATATCAATTTTTGTTTCTTCTGCGAAGATATTTTGCTTGTGCAATAAAACTGATAACTCTCTTGCTCAAATCTTCAATTAATCAACAAATTCCCCCCAAAATCTTAATTCAGATTCTCTCTACCTTTCTTGAAAAAAGTTTCGGATCAAAGTTGATTTAATTGGCATATTTGCAGGAGGCTACAGGAAAAAGAAAAGCGGCGCTAAGGAGGGAAAATATGAGGCCGGGAAGGTCTACGAGTGCAGGTTTTGTTCCCTCAAGTTCTGCAAGTCTCAAGCCCTTGGGGGACACATGAACCGCCACCGTCAAGGCAACCTCTTTTCATTGCCCTAATTTCAATGTTTTACGTTTTTCTACACATTATAAAATCAAGACAATTTCCATCACTGCATCTTTCTTATTAACCCTCAAATAAGTAAAAGTAGAGTTGTAAAAGTGCAGGAATTTTAGCAAAGTTCGTTATATCTGCTATAAAATACTCCCCTTCGGTTTTTCGCCAATGAGTTTTCCTTGTACAGTGGAGCACTGTACTCCCCTTCGGTTTTTCGCCAATGAGTTTTCCTTGTACAGTGGAGCACTGTCTTGTCAATCCCTGTTCTCGTTCATGTAAGGAAAATGTTTCTGGGCTACTGTATTTTCTTTTTTTTTCCTTTGGATTCTTGCTGAAATTTTTTATTTCTTCATTATATTTTCTCAGAGAGGGAGACAGAAACCTTGAACAAGGCTCGTCAAAACTGGTCTTCACTAACGATTTGGCTCCTGCTCACCTAGGTTATGTTTCAAGGTATATGTATGAACTCTCCCCATCCCTTTTCTTCCTTTTCTTAATTCATTTTTAAATTTTAGATGTTCAAACTTTGAGATACTAAGAAAATAAAGAAAAGGGCTCAAGGTTCTATATATGTTCTGTTACTGATCGATATTCCTTCTACAAATTTCATGCGTCTTCAGTGCAATGTTATTCTTTGTCTTTTTAATTCCTTTGTTGTTTCTTTTCCCCATTTGGCTGTAATGATTTGAAGTCTCGAGACTATTTTTCATGGGCTCTTGAAAGGATTTTGAGAAAATGATGATGTTTGTAGCAGTTGTAAGTTCCTTCGTGAAAATTTCTGTTGATGTATGTTTGGCATGAGCATATCACGTGTTTTCCTTGTTTATTTCCTTGTTTACACTGTATATCTCCACTCTTTAAATACGAAATGATAATTTTATTTGTTAAAAGTAAACATTTCAGATTTATGCATGCATTGAAATTTTAAAAATCTTCACTATATTTAACACAAGAATATTGTGAGATGTTTTTTGATTTTATTCTTCTATCCTCTTGCTTAGCCATATGCTTATCTAGTCTTTCTTTTGTTTTTTTGGGTTTGGGTCTTTCCTTTCTTGTAATGGAATTTAATCATATTTGCATGTTTTCACAGAGGATTCCCATTTGGTGGTTGATAGTGGAAACCAAACTTGAGACTGCAAGCCATCAGACTATTGGCCTTGAATTGGTAAGTCTGTGTGAGAGGTTAGTGATGTTTTCGCAAGTTTTCTGCAATTAGCTGCTAGTGATCCTTCCTTCGCTAGCACTTGGTTTGAAAAAGTTTTGGCTTTGATCGGCAACTGGGAGTCTACTACTTTAGGAGCAGTAAGTTACTACTTTGTTTTATCTACTATTATCTTTGTTACCAGTCAATTTCTGTTGCATATTATGCCTTCGAATTGGAGAATGCCACATGTATTTATGTTGTTATCTTCTATGTCTTGGTTTATTC
>NC_026149.1:874655-895150 GCF_000512975.1 Sesamum indicum | reverse complement strand
TCTTGTTGGGTTTTCTTCATGAGCTTGTTTTGAAACTTTTTGTTGTTATACATTTAAAATTATTGTATGAATTTACAGAAATCATGTTGGTTCATGTTTAACATCTTATGTTTGCAGGTGTATCATAGAAAAATATCGAAAAATCTATATTATCCAATTATGAGTTATTTTATTTTGTGGACTTTGGGAAATTAAATACTATGCTAAAGCGTAGAGCGGTTGTCTAGATGCCAATTAAAAATTTTTAAGAAGATTTTGTGAATTTTGAAAATATACGTAATCTCAAACATTTGATAAATATTTTTTAATGAACAAATTAATACTAGATATGGGAATTTTTTTAGTTTTATTGAGTAATCAACCATAGTATATTTCTAAAAAAAATTATTTTCTTTTTTATTCTTTTACTAAAATTTATTTTTTCTTGTCAAGTGCTTTGTGTTATCAACTCATGTTTTCAAAATCAGTATCAAAATGCACTAATTTCTTTATGATAAATTTACGAAGTTTGAATTTTTTGTGCAATTTTAATAAGTATATAGATGTATTTCATTTACTTGTTTGTGGATAAGTGCCTAAAAAAGTCACATGTTTTTATTTTCAAAGAAAATCATTAATTGATTTTTATTGTCATTTAAAGCAGTTTTTGTATTCTTGGGAACCCTTTGAAGTTTGAAGTGCATTCGATTTATTACTTTTGAACAAATGAAATTTTTTTTATTATCATTTAAAGCAATTTTTGTGTTCTTAGGAACCCTTTGAAGTTTGAAGTGCATTCGATTTATTACTTTTGAATAAATGAATTTTTTTTTTCTTTAGAATTCCAAAAAAGTGTATAATTAACTTTTTTGTTGTGATAAATAATTGTATTGATAATACTTAAAGAAATACATGCATTACCTATATTGCTACTCGCCAAGATGTGGGAACAAATCTTTTAAGATGAAAGGTGTACAAGTAATTTAAAAATAAACAATGAGATTGGCATCTAGACAACCGCTTTACCGTGTAGTGTATGATATTTTATTTCTGAAGTTCAAAAATAAACTAATTTGTGGTTGCATAGTAGTGATTTTCAATAAATTTTACTATGATACACCTGCACAGTTTGGATGTCGACATGGACAAATATGGTGTTTCTGTACAATTTGTACAAAACTTTTAAATGTATGACAATCAAAAGGTTTTGAAAAAGCAAATTGGATAAAACCTAACACAATGAATAATTTGGGAATAAATTAACAAAAATAGTGGAGGATTATCTCCCCTTTAGGCGTCAACTCCGAATTACCTTGCATTCTTCACATTTAAACTGACCTCAACGTTCATAATCCCATTACTTCCGAGTTAGAATGTTGAGAATGTGAAGATTTCATAGAAATCACGTACATTTTTTGGATTTGAAGTATACAAAGAAAAAATGCAATGGTTTCACCCTTTCTTGAATTTTAAAATATGGAAAAAAAAATCGGTGGAGGATAACTAGATAGGGACAAAGGTTGCGTCTTTGGTTAGAAAAATGGTAGAGAGGAAGAGATAGATACATTAGGTTATCATGTGGTTCTAGATAGTGTCAAAAAGCACATTCTTTTTAGCGGTCAATGTGAAACAATTGAGTGTTTGAATCTCCTACTTCAATTCTTAAATTTCCCCGCACAGTTTTTAACGAGATGAAGTTATTTTGGCAAGCACATAATTGAAAAACCAAATACAAACTCTAGAGCCTTCAATCGTAATAGATGTGTATAGATAGATACATTATGCATTTTGCTCCTTACATACTTTAAACGATACTGATATTGTTGATTATGTGCAGGGTAATGCTAGTGAAGATGATCCCCACAAGTGTTAGCCAAATGATCTAGTCGTCAACTTGCTTCACAATAACACACTAGCTTTCATGAACAAATTTGACCTATTGTAAATAAAGAATACTTTGTTTGTAGTACTTTTGGTCTTCAGTGGAAAAAGCCTTTGTGATTTAAGTTCCTCTTTTTATTTTATATTCTTTCAATTTTTAATGTGACGCAACACCACTTACAAAGTATTAGACATATGTTTATATGACTTAAACATGAGTAGTGGAAAGAGAGCATTATTTATCAAGCATATCAAATAACTTGTTGCGCTGGATTCAAGAAAGTAGTAATTGCAAGAAACAAGTAAAAGATAGTGTTGCACCATCAAAGTGTAGTTGATCTCGTTGTGGCTGAGTTCACCACATCAATGAGGGTTCATGTAATTATTATGGCATAGCTCAACTTATTAAGCAAGTACGGAACCAAATAAAGCAATCCCTATAATTCATAGTTGAATAGAGAAATATTAGACAATTTGTAGTTCAAAGCAATTAATTTAAGCATTTCATTTACATGCATAAACACGGCAAACAACTAATAATAACCTTGAATACACTTAAAACATGGATCTTCCCATTGGACCTCTCATTCACCAGCCTCTGTCCTGTCTTGTTGTGATCTCTGCAATAATCTATTTAACCCAATCATGTCCATATTTATGGGTTGCAGTCAAAAGAATATTCTACAAGAAAAGCATTTGCTCTGCAGACCCACGAATGTAAGAATTTCCTAATGTGTATCCCATCACTCCACATATGAGAAAGAGATTGGTAGAACCTGTTGAATTCAGCTCAAGCTCCATCTCCTTCACAGATTGCAACATCTTTTTCTTCTAACTCTGTTTCTGCTACTCTGATTCTGCAGTGAAGAAGTCGTGTTTTTCCTTGGTTACATTTTTATTAGTTGTGCTTTACACTTTCATTAGTGGCTTAGGTGGCAACTGATTTGGAATCTGAGTTGTTATTTCTGTTTTAGTTAGTTACACAGTTTCTTATTCACCGCCTTTGTATATGTATTTAAACTGAAGTTGTACCAGTTCTCGTTGAATGAATTAAAACACAACTTCAGTCCTCTCCATTTCTTGCTCTGTAACCCAGTACCCATGGGGCTTATGCCTAATTTTATCAGAACCAGGAAGACATAGAATGGCAGGAATTCACTCTTCAAGGGAAGATGAATGACTATTCTATTTTTCTGAATGTTGTGTAAAGAGAAACTTGGTAATACAGCTGAGAATCTTGTCATAATGTTCAATTTGAAAAGAAAGTACCATTAAAATGAAGCCATAATTTCATTTGGTGAAAAGAACATATGTCCGCGAAGCGAGGCTTGTACGCAAAACCCAGGGAGAAACTCTGAAATAATGCCTTATTTTCCAGTCAAGTTACCATCTTCAGAATATCTATTGCAGTTGGACGAGTCTATCACAGAGCTGTTAAGTTGTGAAGATTTATTTGAAGAAGAAAATGATAACCTGATTCAACTTAGAAATCCCAAGTTGAGTTGGAGAAGGATAACCCGATTCAAAGTTGAGTTGGAGAAGGATAACCCGATTCAACTTAGAAATCCCAAGTTGAGTTGGAAAAAGGATAAGTCATGGCTATATATATACTACTCTTATTAGCATTGTTTTGTAGAATAGAGCAAAGTAGAATAGAGTAGAGAGAAAAGAAAGAGTTGAGACGAGGGTGAGTGTTGTCTTTCACGTGTGGTGAAGACTTGCATACAAGTGTGTGTGTGTTGTACTCCTCAATTTTCCTCCTCTTTGAGTGTTTTCTCCTGGCTTGGTATCGCCCCCAGACGTAGGATTTATATCCAAACTGGGTTAACAAATTCGTGTGTCTTTTATCGCCTTCATATTCCACCTGTTATCCATCTTAACCCGATCCATTTCCTAACAACTGGTATCAGAGCCTGGTTCAAGGAGTTAAGATGGAGGGAAAGTTTCCAGTCGAACGGTTCAATGGTTCCGACTTTGGGTTTTGGCGTATGCAGATGGAGGCCTACCTGTACGGGAAGGACCTGTACGAACCACTTGCAGAGAAGTCCGAGAAGACGAGTGATGAAGAATGGAAGGTGCTCGATCGAAAGGCGATGAGCGCAATAATCCTGTCGCTCTCTCGGAATGTCGCCTATCATGTGAAGGGAGCAAAGAGCACGAAGGAAGTTCTACAGACTCTTGCCGATATGTACGAGAAACCCTCAGCAATGAACAAGGTTATGCTGATGAAAAAACTATTCAGGTTGCAGATGGAGGAGAGGAAGTCGGTGGCCGATCACCTCAATGACTTCAACCAACTCACGACACAGCTGGCGTCTGTGGATATCGTGTTTGACGATGAGGTAAAAGCGTTAATTTTGCTTTCATCTTTACCTGACAGTTGGGATGTGGTTGTTACTTCGGTGAGCACTTCGTCTGGGAAGGAGAAGATGAAGTTCGACAACATCAGGGACATGATGTTGAACGAGGAAACCCGTAGAAAGCAAACGGGTGGATCATCTGGCTCTGCACTACATACAGAGTCCAGAGGGAGACCTGACACACGGGGTAAATACCGTGGAAGGTCAAGGTTAAGGTCCAGGGGGAAGAACAAGGGCAAGAAGGAGATGGTGTGTTGGAACTGCGAGAAGCCCGGACACATGAAAAGCGAATGTCGGGCGCCAAAGAAGGAAAAGGAGGGCCGGACAGCGAATGCCGCGACGGAGGAGATCACGGATGCACTCTTGTTGAGTGTGAGCAGTTCTTCCGATGATTGGGTTGTGGATTCAGGGGCCTCATTCCACTCATGCAGCAACAAAGACATCATGGAGCCATACACCTCAGGTGATTTTGGCTTAGTTTATCTTGCAGATAACAAACCCCTCAAGATTGTAGGAAAGGGAGATGTGCGGATCAAATCAACGAATGGGTCATGCTGGACCCTACATGATGTGAGACACATACCAGGACTGAAAAGGAACTTGATCTCAGTCGGACAGCTGGATAGTGATGGATTCCACACGACGTTTGGAGACGCGAAGTGGAAGATCAGTCGGGGAGCAATGACTTTGGCTCGAGGACTAAAGTCGGGAACGCTCTACATGGCGGGAGGATCCCGTTCAAACATCCCCTTTGCAGGAACTGTATCGCAGGCTAACCTGTGGCACAATCGCTTGGGCCACATGAGCGAGAAAGGAATGAACGTGCTGAAGTCGAAAGGACGGTTGCCCGAGTTAAAATCGGTGGAGGTGGGTCATTGTGAACACTGCGTGTTCGGAAAGCAGAAGCGGGTGAGCTTCTTGACCACAGGAAGAACTCCGAGGAAAAAAAAGTTGGAGCTTGTTCACATCGATTTGTGGGGCCAGCACCAGTGTCATCTCTTGGTGGATCAACGTACTACATGACATTCGTCGATGATTCCACTAGAAAGGTATGGGTGTATTTCTTAAAAAGAAAATCTGATGCCTTTGATACATTCAGGAGATGGAGGGCACTAGTGGAAAATGAGACAGGTCTACAAGTGAAATGTCTCAGATCGGATAATGGTGGCGAGTACAGCAGTGAAGGTATCAAGAATTACTGTGCCGACCATGGAATCCGAATGCAGAAAACAATCCCGGGGACACCTCAGCAAAATGGCGTTGCAGAGAGGATGAACAGAACACTGAATGAGCGTGCGAGATGCATGCGATTGAAGAGCGGACTACCAAAGATGTTTTGGGCAGATGCAGTCAATACGGCTGCTTTCTTGATCAATCGAGGGCCTTCTGTCCCGTTGAACAACAGGATACCAGAAGAGGTATGGAGTGGTAAGAAAGTGGATCTTTCTTTCTTACGTACGTTTGGTTGTTCAGCCTATATTTTGAACGATGATCGGACTAAGCTGGATGCTAAGTCGATTAAATGTACATTCAGTGGGTATGGGACTGACGAATTGGGGTATAGATTCTGGGATGATCAAAATCGAATGTTATATTCAATGAGGATGTAATGTACAACGACAGGAAGGTAAGCCCGGACGATGACAAGAAGGAAAGGGAATTTGTTGATCTCGACATTTCAAATTCCGGGATCATGAGACCAGCAGATACGGATTCAGTGGGAGTTCAGACGGACGAAACCGAACAAACGGAGATAGAGCCAGAACCAGTATCGGAGGAACCGATTACTGAAAGCAGCACACCCTTGGCACTGGGTCGAGAACCGAGGCTGAGAAGGGCCCCAGATAGGTACTCCCCCTCTCTTTATTACTTGCTTTTGTCTGATTGTGGAGAACCCGAATGTTACGCAGAGGCAGTCAATGATGTCCACAAGAGCAAGTGGGAGCTTGCGATGAACGACGAGATGAACTCGTTGAAGAAAAACAACACATGGGAATTGTGTCAGCTCCCAAAAGGAAAGAAGGCCCTACAGAACAGATGGGTCTATCGGGTTAAGGAAGAATCAGACGGGAAGAAGCGGTACAAGGCAAGACTCGTAGTAAAGGGATTCCAACAAAGATACGGTATTGACTTTACTGATGTTTTTACACCTGTTGTCAAGTTAACTACTATTCGTCTTGTGTTGAGCATGGTAGCGGCAGAGAACTTGGAGTTACAACAGATGGATGTAAAGACAGCCTTCCTACACGGGGATCTTGAGGAGGAGATATACATGGTACAACCAGAGGGGTATAATGGAGATGATCAGCAGGTGTGTCGCCTGAAGAAAAGCCTGTATGGATTGAAACAGGCTCCGCGGCAGTGGTACAGGAAGTTTGACAACTTCATGCTAGAGATAGGTTTCTCTAGATGCAATGCTGATCATTGCTGCTACGTGAAGAGGTTCGATGAGTTTTTTATCATTCTACTCCTGTATGTTGATGACATGTTGATAGCAGGATCAAATGTCAAGGAGATCAATAGGCTCAAGGATCAGTTATCGAGGAAGTTTGACATGAAAGATCTTGGCGAAGCAAGACAGATATTGGGCATGAAAATCACAAGGGACAAAGGTATTGGTAAATTATGGTTATCTCAATCTGATTATATTGAGAAGGTATTATGCAGATTCAAGATGGAAAATGCAAAACCGGTTGGAACGCCATTGGGAAATCAGTTCAAACTATCCAACAGTGATTCGCCCCAGACTGACTCCGAACGTGCAAAGATGAGAGTCACACCGTATGCCTCAGCAATTGGGAGCCTGATGTATGCTATGATCTGTACTCGACCGGATATAGCACATGCAGTGGGAGTAGTTAGCCGTTTTATGAGCAATCCAGGAGTGATGCACTGGGAAGCTGTGAAATGGATTCTTAGGTACCTGAGGGGTACTAAGGACCGAGCATTGGTGTTTGGTAAGGGCAAGCTTACCTTGTTTGGGTTTGTTGACGCTGATTTTGCAGGGAGTGACTATGACAAAAGGAGGAGCACTACAGGGTACGTGTTCACATATGGCGGTACAGCCGTATCCTGGGTCTCAAAGTTGCAGAAGGTTGTCACACTGTCCACGACGGAAGCTGAGTACGTGGCAGTTACTGAGGCAGCTAAGGAGCTCATTTGGCTGCAACACTTGTTGGGTGGATTAGGGAAACCTCAGGCAGATGTGATTCTTCATAGTGATAGTCAGAGTGCGATCCATCTGGCAAAGAATCCCGCGTTCCATTCGCGGACAAAGCACATCGAGATCAAGTACCATTTCATCCGACAACTTCTGGAGAAGAAGGCACTGCAGCTGGAGAAGATCCAAGGAGAAAAGAATCCTGCGGACATGCTGACCAAGGCGGTTGCGATGGAGAAGTTGAAGCTGTGTACGGCTTCGACTGGCCTTGATGACTAGAGTGGACAAACCCGGCGGTACCAAGAAAGAAGTGGAGAAAAGCTAATCAATCTTCAAGTGGGAGATTGTTAAGTTGTGAAGATTGATTTGAAGAAGAAAAGGATAACCTGATTCAACTTAGAATTCCCAAGTTGAGTTGGAGAAGGATAACCCGATTCAACTTAGAAATCCCAAGTTGAGTTGGAAAAAGGATAAGTCATGGCTATATATATTCTACTCTTATTAGCATTGTTTTGCAGAGCAGAGTAGAATAGAGTAGAGAGAAAAGAAAGAGTTGAGACGAGGGTGAGTGTTGTTTTTCACGTGTGGTGAAGACTTGCATACAAGTGTGTGTGTGTTGTACTCCTCAATTTTCCTCCTCTTTGAGTGTTTTCTCCTGGCTTGGTATCGCCCCCAGACGTAGGATTTATATCCAAACTGGGTTAACAAATTCGTGTGTCTTTTATCGCCTTCATATTCCACCTGTTATCCATCTTAACCCGATCCATTTCCTAACAAGAGCGAGCCAATGACAGAAGCATCACTGTCAAACAAGGATTAAGTGGCATTGTGTATACTTTAAAAGAAAAGAAGGAAAATACTAAACCATCACCCCTTGTAGTATCTTACCATCCATGTCACAGAAGATGTAGCCGAATTTTGGTTTTCTAAAATGGAGACTGCTTTTTGTCTTCCTGTCTTTTGACACGTCAAAAACATGATTTTCTCTGTGATATCACGAAAGAGAGAAGAAGCCATACTATGTTCTCTGTGGAAATTAGTTCTCACACGCTGTTAATAGTTGTGTGAACAGTAGAATACATATACATGCGGGAAAGAGAAATGGAACGTCCAGCTATGCTTGCTAGCTCAGATCAGCTAACGAACCATCTCCTTTCTCATCACAACAGTTTTGACATGTGTATGGTACTATTTTCATATTCATCTTTCAGCCCCAAGTTAACTCGACGTTGTTTTTCCACTAGAAGAATCATCCGATATGCCTTATTAACACTCGACAATGGACCCATAACCAGGATTCGGGTATAGACATGATCATACACGTCATAACAAATAATAAAGATGACGACACATTATACTGACGTGGCAATATAAAACACCAAATGTAGGCCAAAAAAATCACCACAAAATTTTACTGAACAAAACTACTCATTGACCGTGTATAATTAATTTACCACATGAATAGTAGATTTAGTAAATCATATAATACACATTGCAACAATGACTTTTCCATAATTCCCTACAAATGTGTTGTACCATCCTTGGCAATTTAAGAGATTTTAGAAATATAAGGCCTATAAACCTATTGTTGAGATTGGTGATACATAATTGAAATTAAATTATATGTATATGGAATCCATTTTGTATTTTCTATGTGCGGACACTAAATTTATTATGATGCTCTATAGCAAGTTCAATATATAGAAAATTGTAAGTTTTACGGATTACACATATATTAATGATTGAATTCAACTTTAGGTAAACTTATTCTTCTTAAACAAATTAAATGAAACTACAGTTATTAAATATATAGACGGATACATTTATCAATAATGATTTTTCCTGAGTCATATATATATAGAAATTTTCCAAAAAAACAACATAGCAACCACAAATTTAAAATTTTAATTTAGTTAACAATTAGGCAGTAATAAAAATAGCAAATGTCTAAATTAAATAAAATCCTTTTGCCAGACCTAAGTACCCCCGTTTAATGTAATCTTTTTTGCAAGTTGTACAATTTAGTGTCTAAATATATATATTTAAATTGATGGTCAAATTTGATGTTTCAGTATATTGTATATGTATATACATATTTTATACATACTTTTATTATTTTAATAATATATATCTATATTATATGAGTATATATATATATATTTTAAGAGTTTCTTTTTTCTCTTGTTCATTTCATTTTAGTAAATTATTTTATGGTTGGCGCTTAACGAAGGACTCTTGAAGGATCTCGGCGATCCGACCCGGATACTGAACGGGTTTACCATTATAGCAAATGGAGCGGGACATTTTGTTATTTTTGCAAATTACTCTGATATATGACTATAAATATAAGCATAGAATATGGGAGAATTTATTTAAAAAATACAGAAAAAAAGAAAAATTAGAAAAGTAATGTGTTTTGGAAAAATTTAGAAAAGTAAGTGGCACCGCAGTTACTCACCGCGATGCCACAATTTTTTATTTAAAAAAAAAAATTCTCTATGTCACCGCAGTGCTCAACCGCGATGACATTATTTTAAAAAAAAAAAAATTAATGTGTCACCGCGGTGACAAATTTTTTTTTTTTTTTAAAAAAATATTTTATTTCACGACGAATTGCGGTCAAATTTTCGTTGAAATTTCGGCATCATTATGGCGAGTTGTCAACTATCAAATATACCGTTCGACTCCTCTTGATGAGACGAACATTTCCCCCCAAATAATTTTAAGTTTTATCAATCGTAAATAATAAATTTTTAGCACGAACACCGCACCTTTCGGCCGTCGATTCGCCGCCACCGGAGCGACCCACGATCACGAACCACCACCATTGGACTCGCCTCGACCTAATGGTTCTAACAAGACCAACCTAGTTCAATTTTATTAAATATTTGTTGAGACATGAAAATTTGAAAATTTTTCCGCCGAAAATTTGTTTTAATAAAATTATAACTATTTTAAAACATATGTATTTTAATTGAACAAACAAATACTTGATGAAATTGAGCAAGATTGGTCTTGTTGGAATCGTCTGGACGAAAGGATTCGAACGGCTATGGTCTTAATCTGTGATTCGTCCTGACGGTGGAGAAATGGCAGCAAACAGCTTTAGCGCGAATTTTCGGCAGAAAAATTTTCAAATTTTCATATCTTAACAAATATTCAATAAAATTGAACTAGGTTGGTCTCATTAGAACCGTTAGGTCGAGGCGAGTCCAGTGGTGGTGGTTCGTGATCGTGGGTCGCTCCGGTGGCGGCGAATCGATGGCCAAAATGTGCGGTGTTCGTACTAAAAATTCATTATTTACGATTGATAAAACTTGAAATTGTTTGTGGGGAAATGTTTGTCTCATCAAGAGGAGTCGAACGGTATAATTGATGGTTGACAACTCGCCATGATGGTGCCAAAATTTTAACGAGAAGTTGACAGCAATTAATCTTGAAATAAAATAATTTTTTTAAAAAAAAAAATTTATCATCGCGGTGACACATTAAATTTTTTTTTTTAAAAAAAACAATGTCACTCGGAGACATAGAGAAATTTCTTTTGTAAATAAAAAATTGTGGCACCACGGTGAGTAACTGCGATGCCAGTTACTTTTCTAAATTTTTCCAAAACACATACTTTTCTAATTTTTCTTTTTTCCTCCATTTTTTAAATAAATTCCCCTATAATATGAGAATCACTCTCACAACACACAGACGGTAGAAGAACAGTCCACTCTTTCTTCTCTTCTTTCCTTTTCCTCTAATTTCATTCTTTTTCCACTTCAGGGACTAACAACATCTCTCCCAATTTCTGAACGAATGGATTGAGTAAGTTTCGCAATTTCTCTTTTTCCTGTTATAGTTTATTGCTTTCTTGTGTCAATCGAAATTTTACTAATGGTTCTAGTATCCTTTCAGAATCCAAGATTCACTCAAGAAACGGCTGATAACAGATGATGAATTCGACTGGAAGTTACCCCCAATGAAGGACCAATTCTGAGGGGATAGAAAAAAAATCAAGATTCCAACGGTGAAATCCTCAAGCATGTTGGGGGGGTTGACTTGAGTTTCTCAAGAAATGACTCGTCAATTGCTTGGGCAACCCTGGTAGTTTTGGACATTTCTACTCTTGAAGTCGTGCATCAAGATTCCTCCAATATTAAGGTTCGAATTCCTCATGTTCTTGAGAGGTCTTATATATGAACTCCATTTTCTTGTTTTCAGTTTTATTATTCTGATTCTTGATATGGTACAATTGATTGCTCTTCTTGTGAATTATTGTGTTCCATGCTTCTTGGTGAAATAACCAGTTTTTTTTCCTTCCCTTTATTTTATTTATTTTTCTTTTTCATGTTTTCTTCTGGAATTGCTAAATCATTGGTATAATTTTGAAATTTATGGATGCTTGCTCTATTTACAAGAATAATGTGTTGTGGCCATTGTGGTTGATCCTCCATTTCCCACTATTAGAGGTTTTATTTTCATAAGTTTGCCCTGTTTTTCCTTGTCACATGTGATGAAATTTTCAAGTAAAACTACATGTTTTGGGATCGTTTTATGTGAGATTTAATTTCTGGTGTCATTCTTTTGCGATATCAAGCTTTCTGTAACTTCAGCAGATTCTTACTTTGAATTGGAGAGTCACATTGCGAAATCTTTAACTCTTGTTTGGCTTGCTTTTGATTCGTCTTGACAAATTTGGAGTTTCTAGAAACTCTATTTTCTATCAGTTTTCTGGGTGTCGTCTCTTTGTGAATTTATTGTATTATAGGTATGGAATGATTTTATGGTTAGAAAATGTGGGTTACCACGCCTCCGGATGGTCATGGTTACTGTATTTTTCCTTAATATACATGGTTACTGCAGCTCCCTTTCTATGGATTTCATTGTTATGCCACTATTTGTCCTTACTGAAATCATTGGAAAGTCTGCAGGCTTTGTATTGGCTTGTCATCTTGGGCTGTTGGTTGATCTTTCTACCATTGGGATAGGAAAGACAGTGAGTCTTGGCGACAATATAAATGCATGCATGTTATGCTTCAAAAACGTTACTTACTAGTTCTGCATTTTACCTGTGTGAATGTGATGCCAATTATTTTGTTTCCGTGTGTGAGGTCGTGTTGATGGTTTTACGCAATCTAGAATAGGACAAGTGTCTGAAGCTAATGGAAAGCCATGTAGTGATATATTCACCTTGATCGGCGACTCTGGGTCTTAGGAGTAGTAAGTAATGCCTTTGCTTTTCCTACTATTATCTTTGATATCAATCAGTTTCACCTATCTCTGTTTTGATGCATACATGTGATTCTCTAAACTTTGACAGATTGATGTAAGAGGTTGGACCGTGTCGAACTTTACTAAGTATTTCTTTACCCCCAGCACATGCAGCATACAATTATAAAAGGATACCACCTTACTTGATATATCATTTTCTAGTAATACATGTAACATGCATTTATTTGGTTCTTCATGTGAAGTATTAGTTAGTATGTAACATGCATTTATTTGATTCTACAAGTGAAACGTATTAGTTAGTATAGGTGATCTATAATCGTTTGTTAAACACTTAGGAGCTAGGGTTTATTGGTTAGCGAGTTATGTGCGAACTAAATGGCTTCGTTTCATTAAGGATTGTGCGGGAAACAAAAGGGTTAATTCGGATTTAAACGCTCAATTGAAACACATGTTGGTTGCTAAAAGTATGTTTTTTGACGACATTCTGGAACCTAATGGTAGTTGTATCTTCATTTTCCTCTCTTCATGTTTCTAACTGAAAGGTAACCGATGCCCAATTAATTCTTGTCTCTCGATTTTTTTCCCATATTATGAAATCAATAAAGGGTGAAACTATTGAATTTACACTTTGTAAACTACAAAACTCAAATTTAATGCACTGATTTCTGTGGAAAGCCCTCACTATCACCATTTGATTTGGAAATAATGGGATCATGGATTTTGAGGTTGCTCAAAATGTGAAGGATGCAAGCATCAAGTTTAGACTTAAATTGGAGAATGAACCTCCTCTTTTTGTGGATTTATTCTTAATTCATTTATTGAGTTGGGTTTGCTTCATGCGCTTGTTTCAAAAGAATTTGTTGTTATACATTTATCATTCTTGTATGAATTTACAGAAACCATATCGGTTCATGTTGCTAATCTTTATCTTTGCAGGTGCATTATTGAAAAATATATTGGAATATCTATATTATACAACAATGAATTATTTGATTTGTGAACTTTTGAAATGAAATCCTATGCTAAAATGTACAATGCTTGTCTAGATGCCAATTTAAATCCAAGATGAGTTGGTAGTTTTTTGTGAAATTTTTGTAATGTCAGATTGGTAGATGATTTTTAAAGAATATAATGTTTTGGTAACTTAATAAATATTGAAATGGAGAACTTTTTTACTTTTACTGATTACTAACAAAACTTAAGTTTTTTTTTTTTACAAAAGGATTTGTTTTCTCTTCTCAAGTGTTCTTTTTTTGCGCACTGCTGTTTTCAAAATTAGTATGAAGTGTTCTAACTTCTCTTCAAAGAAAATGAAAGATAAATAGACAAAGTTTCAAATGTATTTAATCAATTATTCATGTACTTCGGATAAAATGCATGAAATGTCGCAACTTTTGACTTCCAAGAAATGTGTTAAAATTTTTATTTCTGTAAATAATAACTGATTTAAAATATTTTCTGTAGTTCTTTGGAAAACTTAAGATGCACTTTGTTTCCTAGTTTTGGAAAAAACTGGATTAACTTTTGGGTTTTCAAAGAAGTGCATAAAATATTATTAACTATGTTTGTGTGAAAAAGCTTTTTAAGATATATATCCACAGGTATTCTGAAAATAAAAAAAGAAATGTGTTAAAATTTTTATTTCTGTAAATAATAACTGATTTAAAATATTTTCTGTAGTTCTTTAGAAAACTTAAGATGCACTTTGTTTCCTAGTTTTGGGAAACTGGATTATCTTTTGGGTTTTCAAAGAAGTGCGTAATTAATTTTACTTGTGATAAATGATGATATAAGATGTGTATTATTAACTATGTGTGAAAAAGCTTTTTAAGATATATATCCACAGGTATTTTGCAAATAAAAAATAATTGGCATCTAGGCAAATATTTACAATTTAGTATGTGCTTTTTCATTTTTGAAGTTCACAAGTGAATCAATTTGTGGTTGTATGACAATGATATTCCAATATATTTCACTATGATGCACCTACAAAGTCCAGATGTCAATAATGTGGATATGGTGGCTTTGTAAAATTTGTACAAAAATTTTAAATATATGACAAACAAAAGTTTTGAGAAAGCAACATGCGAACCTAACACAGTGTATGAATCAAGAATGAATCAACAAAAGTAGTGGAGGATTATCTCTTGTTTAGGCCTCAACTCTGAAGTCTCTAGCATCCAACACGTTTAAAGCTGTCTCAAGATTCATAATCACATGCCTTCGAAATTAGAATGGTGAGAATGTGAAGGTTCCGTAGAAGTTAGGCATTGGATTTTGTAGTGTACAAAGGAAAATACAATGGTTTGTCATTTCTTGATTTTTAAATATGAGAAAAAATTGGTAGAGAGGGAATGGATAGGGACAAAGGTTGCTTTTCGTTAGAAAATGACAATGAGGAAGAGATAGATACACAACTTTGGTTCTGGATGATGTCAAAATGCATTTTTTTAAGCAATCAATGTAAAACAGTTTTAGTTGAGTGTTTAAATTCCTATTTCAAACTTTAGTTTCTCGCATCGTTCTTAGTGGGACGATGTTATTTCGGTAAGCATAGAACTATAAAACCAAATAGACTCTAGAGCCCTGAGTCTTAATAAACGAGTATGGATAGACCATAGATTGTTATAATTGTGGTGCACGTTACTGTTAAATACTCTCGTCTTTTGTTTTCTTCAGGCTGACATTAGATTGCCTTCGAAAGCATGGCTTAAGTTAATATCGATCATCGACTGACGTAATGGAAGTGGCAGATCATACAACTCCAGTGACGTTGATATCAAGAAAAGAGTTTCGCCTGACAAACCTGTCTTGAACTTGCTTCATAGTGAAGAACTTGTCTCGTATTGTCTTCCGAGTATGAGCCTCATGGGTTTTCGAGGCTTTTGTTTATGTAAATTAGAACACTTTGTTTATAGAACTTCGGCATTCTCTGTATTATTTTTTTAATTTAGGCAATAAAGATTGTTATTTTTTTCTGACCCAAAGAAGTAAAACTTCTGAGTTACACATTGCTATTAAGCATAAACCTCTTTTAGAAATATGAAATTTATATTGAACGACAAGAATAGAAAATTCAATAAAATTGAGAAATATCTTAATTTTCATAAGGTAAGAATATTAAAATAACAAAGAAAATACATAAATTTCGAGGAATTGTATGCATATAATATTAATTATGTACTTCAATAATATTTACATATAAAAAAATGTGAGTTCGCGAGCTCACGAACATAAAGAATCATGTTATAGTTGAGCTCAAACGCATAATTTGCAGTGAAAACATCTTTTATAAGTCATTGTAGATATTGGAAAAAAATAATTGTGAGAAGTGTCTCTATTATCTTCACTCTTTATATGTTTACACACTTACACTCACATACATAATTGATCATTACCTATAACCTATCGATTGCTTGCTTACCTCTTGTCTTGTCTCCTCCATTCTCTATTATGTTTGTCTTTGTCTGCCTCACACACATACTCCAAGGAACTCTTTGTGCGCCACGAGAAAAGTTGGAGCACAACACAATAAAGGAAGCAATATAGATATTATGGTTCAACTCCATTCAATTTTAGATTGTAGTTTATAATTTTGTATAAGCTCTAACATATGTTAATTTTTACTTTGTTGATGGAACCAATACTAGAGAGAGACTACTTCTACAGGTGTTGGAGGGTTAATGATGTGCTCTTTCCAGAGCCACTCAATTTTAATTTTTCGGAACCACCTTTGCCACCCCTCCAGCACCAACATCACTACAAGTATCTTTACAAGTGCAACATGCATGATATATCTTTTTTTTTCTTTGTTTTTTCTTAAATATATATATGTGTGATCATCGCTCTTCTTCATTTGTTTGGATATTTAATTTTAAATATAAATTTTCATAAGAAGTACTAACTTAAAATTGATAACTACTCAATCTTGAAAGTGTAATCACAAGCCCTTTGTTTTTCCCTTCGAATTTTGAAATAAAGCTTTTCAAAAAAACTCAAAATTGGCTTTCTCAATTTTTTACTTTTTGTATGGGGTTCATCTATAGAAAAAATTCTTTCTTTTCCATCTTAAGACTCTCTCTCTTGTGGGGTGGGGAGATACAGGGTTCGATGTATGGAAAAGATTCTTTTTTCTCTATCTTAAAATTCTCTATCTCTCATACTTTTTTTTATACATATTGGTGAAGAGTAGTGAGTTGTGAAGAGTTAAATGCTCATCCAAACATGCAGCATACAATTATAAAATGAAACCACCTTATTTACCCCCAACATATTGGACCGTGTCGAACTTTACTAAGTATTTCTTTACCCCCAACACATGCAGCATACAATTATAAAAAGATACCACCTTACTTGATATATCATTTTCTAGTAATTCATGTAGCATGCATTGATTTGGTTCTTCATGTGAAGTATTAGTTAGTATATTTATTTGATTCTGCAAGTGAAACATATTAGCCAGTATAGGTGATCTAAATCGTTTTTTAAACACTGAGGGGTTAGGGTTTATTGGTTGGCGAGTTATGTGTGAACTAAATGGCTTTGTTTCATTAAGAATTGTGCATGAAATAAAAGGGTTAATTCGGATTTAAACGCTCAATTGAAACACATGTTGGTTGCTAAAAGTATGTTTTTGACGACATTCTGGAATCTAATGGTAGTTGCATCTTTCTTCATATTTCTAATTGAAAAGTAACCGATGCCCAATTAATTCTTTTCTCTCGATTTCTTTCCCATATTATGAAATCAAAAAAGGCTGAAACTATTAAATTGATAATTAATAGTATAATCAACCAGATTAATAACAATATTTCAACAGATGCACTCAGCAATCACAAAGCAATATCTAAAGGACAACAACAATATCTATCATCTCAACAGTTAATATGCCAAATCTTAAAAACTTATAAATTACTTCTGCCTTAAATCTTTTCCACTACAAATTGCAGAATCAATATACCCAAAGAAAAATCTTAACAAAAAAATTTTGAAATGAAAAATCTAGGTGATGTTAAGAAAATCCTTGGTACGAATATTGAAAGAAATAAAGAAAAATCTACAATCCTCTTAAATAAAAAAATCCTACATTCAATCTATCTTGAAAAAGTTTTCTATGGCAAACTCCAAATCATCTTCTATTCCCCTAGCTGCTCATTTTCATCTAAGCTAGGATAATACCCTAAAACAGAAACTGAAAAGCAGAAAATGGAAAATGTTCCTTATTTAAATGTTATTGGGTCTATTATGTTTCTTATGGTTTGCACTAGACCTATGTAGCCTATGCCATCAATTGTCTAAGTCCAAAAAATATACAACCAAGCCCAACTATTATAATAATCAGAGTTATAATTATAATAACATTAAAATAAAGCAGAAACATAAAAAAAATCAGAATAAACTCAAAAGGCTCAAGGAGCCGAGATTAGGGGGGACGAAACACACAACCTCGACGCCGGCAACCCACCAACTAGTTGCACCAAGAACCACAGCCACAAAGGCTCAAATCACAAAGACCCCATCTCAAAAGACTCTCGATTTTTCTTCGTCAATCACTCTCTTTTTCTTATTTATTTTTCTTGGATCAAAAGAAATTTATACCGTAGAAATGTAGGAGAATGAGGGAGATTTGGATGGTGGAATGTGTTTCCAAAGCATTGAGAAATGTTGGTGAAGAAACAGAGAGTGGAAGAGAAGACGAAGTGCAACCAAGGATGAGGGGAGAGAGAGAGTTGAAGCAAATGAACGTTGGTAGGGTTTAGTTGTTTTAATGGGACCGAGTTGGGTCGGGGCTTGGGCCAACCACTGGTGGGTTGGGCTTCAGGGCTTACCAATAAATCAGAAGATATTATATTAACAAATGGCAAGTGCAATGGTTGAACAAACATAGCATTCTTTAAAATATATGGATAATATAGTTATTTATCAACTAAGGCATTTTTAAAAAGGAACTTTTCAAAACAATTAAATTTAATTTTAGAGTCTAACTATTTCGACAAATACCCTCAACTTTTGTGTCTAATACAATTAAATTTTTTATCCTATAATAAAAATTTGTACAAAAATATAAACCCTTGCAAACACTTTTAAATTGTTGAATAAATAATAGTTGAAATCTAACAATCGTTGAAGATTGAAATGGTAAGTAGAGAGTTTCTTTGCAAAAGCTATATGTATATTTTGTGTACTATCTATTTAGTTATCAAAAAGTAAAATGTTAAACATTTCTGCTAATTGGGAAGATAAAAGAGTAGAAGAATAAAATGAAATAAAAATCAAAGAGAAAAGGAGTTCGGAGTATAACGCTATCCGAATGCAGATATAATCTTTAAAGATAATTCCCGAGAGGTATACGCTAAACCGTCATTTGACTGTACAACACATACAGCTATACGTCCAAACACAATGAATACAGAAAATAGAAAAAGGGAATTCAACACATTTAAAAAGCTAAACACACAGCTATACTTTGAGAGAGGGCGAGAGAGAGAAGAAATTGCCGCAGTACGAATTGAAGATCATCAAAAATTTCCCTAGGGTTTTTGATAATTTCTCTCACGTTAATCTTAAGATTGATGCACTTGTTTACACCTATATGTGCGCGCGCGTGTTTGTGGAGTGAGACTGAGCTTCAGCCCTGGAGAGTGGAAGCTGTGGAATCAATAAGTGTTCTTGCATCGATTGGATGAGGAAAATGCTTCGGATGGAGATTGATTCGCCGTCTGAATCCGTTGCTCCATCTCATTACGATCTTATTATTCAGGTTGATATTACTCTGGAAGTACAATTTGGAGCGCCGTAATTTTCCCGATAATTTTAGTGATGGAAGTTTCTGTTCCTCTCGAATTGTATTGGATTTGTATAATTATTTTTACTCTTTCCTGTGAAAAGTCTGGAGCTCTCTGAGTATGAGAAGTGTTCCTGAATTGCGCCTCAAAGATTTAACATGGATAATTAAAGAAGCCAATTTATTCATTTTAAATTTGGATGTTGAAGTTTCTGCGAAGCTTGAATTGTCATAGTTCATAAAAGTTTTGTTATATTATTTTATTTCTCAATTCTTGTGGTATATGTGTATTAAAAAAGGAAAAAAGTTAGAACTTCTTGTATAATGTCGCTTGATAGATAGAGTAAACAGAATAAGATGTTAATGTATGTAATTGAAGGTTTCTACAAGACTCAATTTAGCATTTATTTCAGTGAGTTGCTACTTTTTTCTCGGGAAGCTACTTTTCCACTCAAATGTGTTAGAAATTGAGAATTGTTCTGCAATGTGGATTGAAACATATAATACAAATTCCTTCTTGCAGAGGCTTTCACAGCTGGGGATTCCTGATCTCAGCTTGAATCAAGGACAGCGTGGTTTAGTTGCTTTTGCAAAGAGTAACAGATTGCATATTCGACAGCTGGTGTCTGCTATCCTGCCTGCAGATGAGGAGGAAGTGGATGAAGGCGTATTCCATGAGAGCATAATTTGGTTGAAGTGGTTGATGTTCGAAGGTGATCCTGAAGTAGCATTAGACCACCTGGCAAAAATGAGTGCTAATCAGCGAGGTGTCTGCGGGGCTGTTTGGGGAAACAATGATATTGCATACCGCTGCCGGACGTGTCAGCATGATCCAACATGTGCAATTTGTGTCCCCTGTTTTGAGAATGGAAATCACAAGGACCATGATTACTCTGTAATCTATACGGGTGGTGGGTGCTGTGATTGTGGCGATATCACTGCATGGAAACGTGAAGGATTTTGTTCAATGCACAAAGGCGCGGAACAGATTCAACCGCTTCCCAAGCACATTGCGGATTCTTTGGGGCCTGTTCTGGATTTATTACTTAGTTATTGGAAAGACAAGCTACTTTTGGCAGAAAGTGTTTCCGAGGAAAGTCCTAGAGATGTT
>NC_026149.1:845106-874518 GCF_000512975.1 Sesamum indicum | reverse complement strand
ACTGCAGATAAGTTGACCTCCACTGTGGTGGATATGCTATTAGATTTTTGTAAGCATAGTGAAAGTCTGCTCAGTTTTATTTCTCAGAGAGTATATTCTTCAGCTGGTTTACTGGATATTCTGTTGAGGGCCGAAAGGTTCATGAACATGAATGGTAGTGTTGTTGAAAAGCTCAACGAGTTACTCCTGAAAATGTTAGGTGAACCAATATTCAAATATGAGTTTGCAAAAGTGTTTGTACTCTACTACCCCACTATTGTAAATGCAGCCGTACGTGAGGGCAGTGATGCTACTTTCAAAAAATACCCACTGCTGTCAACATTCTCTGTCCAACTTTTGACTGTGCCGACCCTTACCCCACGTCTTGTCGAGGAAATGAATCTGCTGGACGTGCTGTTGGAGTGTTTGGGAAATATATTCTCTTCTTGTGCTGGAGAAGGTGGAAGGCTGCAGGTATTGCAATTCTTTACCATGTTATTCTCTCCGATGCAATTTCCCGTTTGAAATCATGGACTTTTAAAAATCATGTAAGCTTTGACTTTTCCTCCTTTGGTACTGACTTTATAACTGTTATCAACTGAATTCTTTTTCGGTGGCAAAAGATTTAGTTAGCTTCCCCTATTGACTATTCACTTAAGGACATTATTTTCTTCGGTAAACAATTGGCTCTATATTTACACCTCAACTTTAGGTTCTTTATTAATCCTCTCAGTTTCTCTCATGCTATATGTAACGTCTTATTCCTTGTGCTTCTGTTTGTCATATTCTATGTAACTATAGATGTAAATTTGCTTATCTCGCGTTTGTTTACCTCAGCTTTTTCCCATCTTCTATCCTTAAGCTCTTAGATGCCATTTTGTTAAGAAATTTATTTTGAGAAATTGAGTAATTTATCCATCTGCCAAAATTGGGTTAAATCCATGGTAATTTTACAGGTTCCTGAAACCAAGTTGGAGACGAATTTGAAGAATTTATCACATTGTTGAATAATTTGCTCATCACTTTTAATAATGTAGCTGCATGTTAGACAGGGTGTTCAACTTTTCACATCTTTGAAAAATGATTTTTAGATCATATGTGAAAACTAGAAGATACACATATTCCAGTCTCCCTAAATTTAATTGATTGTCAAAAAGTTTAAAATCATGATGGTGACACAGATGTTAACATTTACTATCCGCGCACATTGTTTTGATGAAACTTAATTTGCAAAAACAGATGCTCCAGGATCCAACTATAGATCATTAACTGAATTAAGATTTGGTGAAGAGAAGAATATCTGGAGCAAAATTGTAAGAAATTTAGTGCCCAGTGCCAAGGAAGTTGTTCATGTTAAGACTGCAATATCAACTACTATAGTGTAATTATTTTCACTAATGTTTTTGCTCAAATTCTATGAAGTGCCTGATGCAGTAATATGATTCAACTGTAGTGTGGATGTCATTGCGTGATAAAAAGAGTCTATTGTAGATGCTGCAACCTCCACGTTGAAGCTTTGTGTTATGTTTCCTCTGTACATGTTTAATGAACTGGTTATGCAGTCTATTTAGTTAATTGGGCAATGTTCATTTGTTTTGAATTACGACATGTACAGTGAACCCATTATAGCATGAAGAGTTCCATTTAATCTTTCATAAGTATGTAGAGGAAATTTTTTAAAGAGTTAGTAACAACTCTTTATATAAGATGATACTTACTGTGGTTTTTGCACAAAATGTTCATTGAACTGGTATTAGTGCAAAATGTTCCATTTAGCCTTGCTTACAGGTCTTTTTCTTTCAGGTTTTTGGGTTTCTTTTAATAATGCTATCAGCTCTAAAATGTATGAATTGTGAATTCATGGAACTGGGGCTATACTTTATCTGGTGCAATATGACTGATTTACTTCGATTCTGTAATTTTTGTTTTTCTTAATGCTTCTTGTTCAGTCTGTCTGTTATATACTCTTGAGTCCATTCAGATGAAGAAGGTTGAAGTCCAATGCTTTGCAGGTTGCTAAATGGGCAAATCTATATGAAACTACTATTCGTGTGGTTGAAGATATTAGATTTGTAATGAGCCATTCTGCTGTACCCAAATATTTATGCCACCGTAGGCGAGATTTAGTCCGAGCATGGATGAGACTCTTGGCTTCTGTGCAAGGGATGAACACTCAAAAGAGAGAAACAGGCAGTCATATCGAAGATGAAAATGAGAATGTCCATTTGCCTTTCGTCTTATGTCACTCCATATCTAACATTCTTACTCTTCTAGTGGCTGGTGCATTTTCAGTTAGTATTAATGATGATACTAGTGAAGAAACTTTCTTCAGCATGTATAAACTAGATTGTGAAGACCAAGACAGCCTAAGACATGCAAAAGTTGGAAGGCTATCTCAAGAAAGCTCCGTCAGTAGTATTACAGGGAAGAGCTCGTTAGATCTTGAGGACAAGTCTGCTGACAGTTCTCCTATGCCGTCATCTGCTTTGTGGCTAATATATGAGTGCTTGAGATCTATTGAAAATTGGTTGGGACTGGACAACACATTGGGTCCTCTAAGTGCCTTTTCTCTCAAATCAAGTGATGGCTCTGGTAATAATTTTCTGGCTTTGAAAAGAACACTCTCTAGGTTCAGAAGAGGAAGATATATATTTAAATCATCCACTTCATCTGATAGTAAGCCTACCATTCTAAGTGAGTCTCTTAATAAACAATGTTTTTTACCATCCCATGGTGCCTCGAATTATGGTGTAGGGTTGGAGTGCAGCCAATCTGCTCCTGGTGGTTGTGATGAAAATATCCTGGAAGGAGAGAGCACCTCCGAGGTAGAAGGCCTCCGAGTGTTGAGTTTATCTGATTGGCCTGACATCACATATGATGTTAGTTCACAGGAAATCTCTGTACACATTCCACTGCACCGACTCCTCTCAATGCTTCTGCGGAGGGCATTAAAAGAATGTTATGGTGAATCTGGATCATCATATGTTCTTCGCTCGTTCGCCAGAGCTGGTGAGTTCCTTGGCCAGATTTTGGATGGTTGCCACCCTTACGGGTTTTCTGCCTTTGTGATGGAGCATCCTCTCCGAATAAGGGTGTTCTGCGCGGAGGTTCGTGCTGGAATGTGGCGCCGAAACGGGGATGCTCCCATATTATTTAGCGAGTGGTATCGTTCAGTTCGCTGGTATGTGATGCTGTATTGGTGGTATATCTGATAAGTATTGGTTTTTACACATCTGGGCTGCTTCATTTTGTTTTTAGATATCTATATCTATCTATCTGTATATACAAGTATATTCCTTTTTAGTGGGTGAATTTTGTTATAACACATCTTCAGGTTGTTATATCTGCTTTACTTAATTCTATGGGTTCCTTGTTGTCTCAGAATTTTGTCCTTTTGGTGTCTTGAAACAGGTCCGAGCAAGGTCAAGATCTGGATCTCTTCTTACTTCAATGTTGTGCTGCATTAGCTCCAGCAGATCTTTATGTCCAGAGAGTCCTGGAACGTTTTGGGCTATCAAACTATCTGTCTCTGAATCTTGAACAGTCTAGTGAGTATGTAATTTTTTCCTTCACTTGTTCTTCTGGAAATCTTGTTGAGGAAGATGAAGGGAAGATTTATCAGCTTTTTCATCCTTTGTAAAGGAATGTTCTCTTTGGTTTTCAGGCATGAACCAGTTCTAGTGGCTGAAATGCTTACTCTTCTGATACAAATAGTGAAAGAACGAAGGTATTGTGGGCTAACAACTGCAGAGTGTTTGCAAAGAGAGCTGGTGTACAAGCTCTCCATTGGAGATGCCACTCGTAGTCAGCTTGTCAAGTCTCTTCCTCGCGACCTTTCAAAAGTTGATGAACTTCAAGAAGTATTGGACAGAGTTGCAGAATATTCGCATCCATCTGGAATGACTCAGGTTGGTTTTGCTAACTGAAGTATCAACCATATTGTTGAGTATAATATATACTATTAGTCACCCTGATATCTGTGCATCATAGGGCATGTATAAGCTGCGGTCAATGTACTGGAAGGAACTTGATTTGTATCATCCTCGCTGGAACTTGAGGGATCAGCAAATAGCAGAAGAAAGATACCTGAGATTTTGTCATGTTTCAGCATTGACTACACAACTTCCTAGATGGACCGAGATTTATCCCCCACTCAGGGGAATAGCTAAAATAGCTACTTGTAAAACACTGCTCCAAATTGTTCGTGCAGTTCTGTTTTATGCTGTTTTCAATGATAAGCTTACTACATCACGTGCTCCTGATGGTGTTCTTTTAACCGCGCTGCATTTATTGGCTCTAGCACTGGATGTCTGTCGATTACACAAAGAATCAGGTGAACAGTTGTGTTATCTGGGTGATGTGATTCCAATTTTGGCATTTGCCAGTGAAGAAATATGCACGAGCAAGCATGGCGATCAAAGCATGTTGTCTCTGCTTGTCTTGTTGATGAGGATGCATGAGAAAGAAAATGCACAAAACTTCGTGGAAGCCGGCAATTTTAATCTAGCATCTCTAGTCTCAAGTTTGATCAAGACCTTTGTGGAGCTCGAACCAGGATGCATGACCAAATTGCATAAACTTGCACCTCAATTAGCTAGTCAATTTTCGCATTCTATCTTGAACGCAACTGCTAGAGACAAGGGTTCGACTTCTGACAATGAAAAGCGTAAAGCAAAGTCTCGAGAAAGACAAGCTGCTATTATGGTGAGACTTGTAGTTTAGTTTTTTGTTTTTGTTCTTCTTTTCTTTTTTTTTTTTTTAAGAGATGCAAACTGAGAACCGGATAATTCATTAGTGCTGAGGGATTATCAACCTTGCTTGTTTGAGTTGTGTCCTTCAAGTAAATTTCCACTAGAAAGGATGAAAGGAGTAAGTTGGAGGCATCTGGTATGCACCTTCATTGATTGCTGGATACTATTTTAAAATGCTGAGTGTCCCTGCATGCAGTAGGATTCAAGTTGCCAGATATAAGTACACAGAAGAAAATTAATGTAAGCCGTCACACAATGATCATATGTCTGATGCATTTTCCTATTTTCTTTTTGAAGTAATTTGTTTTTTTTTTACCTAATCAGATGTCTGTTTGGTATCATTTTCACACATGAAGCCTAAACTAGAAAACCTTTGCAGACAGTTGATCGTTGTTTATGGTATCACCTTTACTATATTTTGCTTTTCGATTGGTCGGTCACTGGATAGGAATGAGTCTTCAACAGGTTACATATGCCTATTACGCTCTAGCCAATCCAAGATAAGAGCTGACATGAACTTATGAGTGTGACCTTTGTCCTTTCTGATTGCTTTTTGTTCTTTGGTCTCGTTGAGTGGAATTTGCACTTCTAGTGCTCATCATTTTAGAATTTTGATGCACAGGAAAAAATGAGGGCGCAGCAATCCAAGTTTTTGGAGAGCTTTAATTCAAGTGGAGATGATGACATGGATGATACCAAATCTGAGCAAGAAGTATGCAATTCTGAAGTCAGTAATGACATCCAAGAGTCAGCTGAAGTAATTTGCTCCCTGTGCCATGATCCCAAGTCTAAAAGTCCAGTATCATTCTTAGTTCTTCTTCAGGTAACTGAGGCTGTCTGTTATTATTTGTGTCGTGTTAATCCCAGTTGATATGATGTGGTTGCTTGCCTCAGTCCACTTGATGTGCTAGAACTAGTCTTTGAATATATTTGCATGATATCATTCTGATTCCTTGTTACTTCTGAATAAAGAAATCCAGGCTTCTCAGTTTTGCCAACCAGGGTCCCCCCTCATGGGAACAAGGTAGCCGATCTGGTAAAGAGCATGTTTCTAATGAGACAACCCCAAGCTTTGATTCATCTCCTAGCAGTATCTGGGATGGCTCAAAAATGATCTCATCATCTAAGTTGGAAGATTTGGTACAGAATGCTGTAAATGATTTTGCTTCTATAGGACAACCTCAAGAAGTGAATGCTTTCATGGAATTTTGTAAAGCTCGATTCCCTTCCATTAAGAATGTTCAGCTCCCTTGCGTGTCAAAAGATACAAGTGAGAGGCCACCATCCTCCTTTACATTGGAAGAACAGATGTATTTATCAATCCGGGAATTTCAATCTAGTTTGAATGGTTCAGATTCTCAAAAAAATAGTGAAAAATTTTCAGCTGCTGGAAGCAGCACAGACAGAAGCAGTAGCCCTGAATTTCTCTTACTATGTAAATACGTAGCTGCTCTGCCTAACAAGTTGCTGGATAACCCTTCAGCTTCACAGAGTGGCTGCTCAAACAGTGATAGGATGAAACCAGAATCAAGTATGCTGCATCCAGGATATCATAACATTGGGCCGTCTGGGGCTGATGGAATCTATGTGTCTTCCTGTGGACATGCTGTGCACCAGGGATGTTTGGATCGCTATTTATCATCACTGAGGGAAAGGTAGATTACTGGTCCTATTTGCCTTTTTCCCATCAGAAACCTCCTCTTGCACACCTTGTGCCCCAGTTGACACATCCGAGAACACAGGCCCATTTACAGGATCCAAATAAAAGAATGTTGTCAAGAAGCAAACTTGGTCAAACTGATGTTTCTTGCTGTATTTAAAAATTGATTTCACAAGATGTTAATTGAGGTATACATTAAGTTGTAAGAAAAAGAATTTAAGAAGTAAATATTGAGGCAGTTCAAGAAACGCTTTATGTTGAAAATTCAGTATCTTCGTCATATGCAGGAAATGACTAAGCCAAAAATGTTGTTCTATGTACTTTTTAAGCAAACAATTGTTTCTGTCTCTTGAAGAAATTGTCCCAGAAGTTGATCCTGTCAAGTAATAGCAAAACAATGATTTGCATTTTTCAATTTATTTCTATATATCAGTTGTGTAATCATAATCCGAAAATAATCCAAGCCAAGTATGCCATTGGAGTATCTACATAGTTCTTTTATCCCAACTTGCATGTGTACTTCGAAGTCCAAAAATTTTAATAGTTCTTTTTTCTTTCTGAACGTATGAAGAAATGAGAATCTGGATCTTTTGTGCTTCAAATGAGAAGTAGGTTTACATTTTCTCACTTGCACATTGCTACTCTGAGGTTGATTGGATATCATTCGTACCTGATGCATTGAATCTATATTGCCGTGTTGGTATATGGTAGTTTATATTTTATGAACTTCGTTTATTAATTTTCATAATATGATGTTCTTCAGCTAACTAATAATCCAGCAATATTTATTTTGGGTTGAAGATATTTTCTTTGTTATCATAAGAGCCGCAATCTTTAACAATTATTTTTTTGACCTGCCTATTTGTATAGATACATCAGAAGAATAGTCTTTGAAGGAGGTCACATTGTGGATCCAGATCAGGTAGAGCTTTCCTATTTTCTGAACCTTTGGCTGTTAAGAGTAATATGACTCTGATAGTGTTCGTATGTTCTGCAGGGTGAGTTTCTTTGTCCAGTGTGTAGGGGACTAGCCAACTCTGTCCTGCCAGCTTTGCCTGGAGATCTGAGAAAGGTACCTCAGCCGCCTGCTGCTCCAACCATTAGTTCCGGTTATTCTAGTAGCCCTTCAACCTCGGCAGACATGGGGGGTTCTCTTCGTCTCCAAGAAGCTTTGTCACTCCTAAGGAGGGCTGCAAATATTGCTGGAAGTGATGAGAGTCTAAAAGCTTTACCAACACGAAATGTGAGGATAAAGCCCAACCTTGAGCCCTTCATTCGTATATTGTGTGGAATGTATTATCCTGGCCAGGATAAGATTTTAGAGACTGGCAGGGCAAGCCATTCGTTAATACTATGGGACACACTGAAGTACACTCTCTTGGCGGCAGAGATTGCAGCGCGATCAGGAAAAAGCTCATTGAGTCCAAATTACAGCATTAGTGCTTTATACAAAGAACTTAATGCCTCTAGTGGGTTTATCTTATCCTTGCTGTTAGATGTTATTCAAAGCATGCGAACGGTGAATTCTTTGACCGTCCTCTTAAGATTTCAAGGGATTCAACTCTTTACCAGGTCCTTATGCGGTGGGACCTATCCAAGTGAACCGTCCAATCACTCTAGCCAGCAACAAGGTATGAGTGGTTCTTCTGGATTACTTAATCCAATTTCTTTTCAGCAATTTCATTAATGCATTGAGGACTGTCTCGATATTATTCTATCATTAAAATGGAAAAACATAGGCCTAGAAACATTCTAATGAACATGGGACCAATAAGGTAGATCTGTAGCTTATTTTTATTGGGAACATTGTCTGCGAACAAGGATCTGTTTTTGGTACAAATATTATATTTGAAGAATTGGTTTTCATATCCACATCCACTTATTCATTTATACTTGGTGTGAAGCAAATAACAAGTTGCAGTAGTTAGCCTTTGTATGCACTTATTGTCTAGAATACTGAGGTCAAGATTTGCAAAATCATAAGCGTGCCTTCCAGGTGAGAATCCTCACAGATTTTGTGCACTTTAATGCTCTTCCATCTAATTATTTGCTCTCAAAGTATTTGTACCACCCACTTCAGCATGATGCATATATATTTTACCATTTGATGCATGTGTAATACATGGCATATATGAATTCTGATGAACAATAAGCGGATTGTGTGAATGACAGGACATCGGAGAGAGGACCAAACACCCCTTATATATGTCTTAGAAGTTACTTTGCCTATCTCTCGGTAGTGCATGTGTCTAATGTCTGTTGAAGACATTTGGTTTTTGTTTGCTCTGTTAAAAAAGCATATTTGGCATAATGATTTGCAGGTAATATGCTTTATATCCTGGAAAATGCTGAGCCAGAAGTACAATATCCAGACATTCAATTGTGGAGACATGCATCTGAACCTATTCTTGCTCATGATGCCTTTTCATCATTCATGTGGTTACTCTTCTGTCTTCCATGGCCAACATTATTCTGCAGGGAATCCTATTTATCCCTTGTGCATGTTTTCTACACTGTTACTGTGACTCAGGTACCAAGAGATTCCTTTTGTTTGACCTCGAGATATATTTGTTACAGTGCATGACTTATCAACCATATTTCCCAGGCTATAATTACATGTCACAAGAAAAGGCATAGCACTGAATCTCAGCTGGGATCCCATGATAATTTGATCATGGATATATACCGAGTGATGGGGGAATGTCCATCTGCTGTGCAGTGTTTTGACTCCTACTATATTGATCCTGCTTATGATATCACTGATGCAATTCGCAGCTTAACATTTCCTTATCTGCGAAGATGTGCCTTGCTTTGGAAACTAATAAACTGCTCTAACATCATGCCATTTAGTAATGGGATCCACTCCTGGGGTGGATCTCCCTTTGAGGCTACTGATTGGGACTGCACTACTGACACTGGTGAAGAACTTCGAGAGATCGAAAAGCTGGAGAAGATGTTCAATATTCCTTCACTTGACCTTATTGTTAATGATGAAGAATCACGGTTGACGGCTTTGAGATGGCTGGGTCATTTTAGTGAAGTGTTTGAAGCTAATAAATCTCGATGTGTATTGAGATGTTCGCCTGCAGTCCCATTTAAGCTTATGCTTTTGCCTCATCTCTACCAAGATCTGTTGCAAAGGTTGAACTTGTAATATCTTGAAGTAGTATCTAACTTCTCTTTGTTGTATAAATACATTGATCACTGTGGGACCTAACCATCATCAGGTATATTAAAAAATCTTGTCCTGACTGTGGAGATGTGAAGGAGGAGCCTGCATTGTGCTTGTTGTGTGGTAAATTGTGCTCACCGAACTGGAAAACATGCTGCAGGTTACCACTAACTGATCTTATATTTCTTTTCTGCATATTTCTTCTTATAAGGCCTTTCTTTGGATGGAGGCTTCCATGCTTGGCATTTCATGTGTTTTTGACTTTGGCTCATTTATTCTTAAGGGAAAGCGGTTGTCAGACTCATGCAATGGCCTGCGGTGCAGGCATTGGTGTATTCCTATTGATTAGAGTATGTTTTAGATTTTCAACTTGTTATGCTACTGCCAGGCAATTTTTGTATTATGCCAAAATATGATTCTTCTTCCTTTCTGAGTGGACTTTTTATGACCTGAGAATACTAATTGATGTTCAAAATTTTCAGAGAACTACAATCCTACTTCAGAGATCTGCACGTCAGGCACCTTGGCCGTCTCCTTACTTGGATGCATTTGGTGAAGAGGTACATAGGTTTTCCAAAGCTTGGTCCACTGCTTGAGTAACTTTGTCTATTTAATGATTTGATACAATAGCCTGCCATACGGGTAGGCATGTACAACCTCCAATGGTAGCTGTAGTTGGCTTCTCAATTTTCCTTTAAGCTTAAACTATTGTTATTAGAACTCGATTAAGCTTTGTTCAGAGTGGAGTTGGTCCAGCACTTAGAAATTCTCATTTTTCTTACTGTTTCCAATTCAAGCTAAAACGAATGAAATTAAAAAATCATTCATAAATTAAAATGATAAGTTTGGAAGTGTAAAATATGTCTGCACATTGTGGTCTCATAATCACGTGGTTAATGGATTCACCATGGCATTGATGTGGAATCCATGTCAGACTCTTCGAAAAGCAATGCAGTTTCTATAGTCTGGAGGAAAGACATAAATAATAAGAATATAAGATCAGAATAGAAGATGAAGGAAAGAGAACAGGTCTATCCTTTGCCTTGTTGCTAAGTAGAGAATCTTTTTGGTCAACAGATTCAAAAGTTCAAATTGCTTACTCATCCACCGGTATTTTCATTTGTTTGCTTATCAGATTACCCTCGAGGTATAAATGAGAACTCCGCATAAATTCTTATTAATTGTCTATTCATTGGATAAAGAGTATTCTTAGGGGCAGGAAGAGAGAAAGAAAGAGAGGATGTTAATGTTTTCAATTCTTTAATGTAATTGGGCTACCATAATCATTCCCCAAATACAGGAGAAACAAGTTTCATTTCTCTAAATTAATCATTTCATCTGGAATGGACATTTTAATTTTTGTTCCAAATTTTCGTTCTTCTGATTTGAAACCTTTCTTCATTTTTTTAGCCATTTTTTGGCCCACCGCCAACATGAAATGCAAGAGTTCGTATATTGTTGTTGTCATGATTTTTATCCACTTTGAGTCAGCACTTAGTTTTAGATGAGCTCCGAAAGGTGAACGTCTTGTGTATGTTTACCTTATTTCCATCAAGTTAGCAGGCGATAGTTGTGGCATCATATTATTACTTAAAGTGAGTGGGTTTCTTTGAGGAAAATAATATTCATTTAAGAATGGAACCTTATTTTAGATGCCTTGAAGAGGGAAGAGAGATATCCCTTCTCCCTTCTTGTAGAAGTCCTAAAGCTTGGGATCCGATGATGTCCACCCAATCACATTCCAAAAGTTGATAATCATGCATGTTTAATGCTAAGACAAATGCGCATGATGTAGGCAGGCAGGTTAGGTTGCAATTTAAAAGTCCACGAGCTTAAATGATTTCCAAGTACTCGAAGTTATGGGTATTTCATTTTTCTAATTCTTGTATGAGAAGGTTCTAAAGTTAAAAACTCTATCATGATTGCCTTAGCTCCACAAATAGTAGTGGTACTAACGCCTGCCTCTGGTGCTTGCTCATCTTGTCATGATGTTTTATTAAGGGTATCTAATATCAAGGGACATTTGGGTTCTACTCTATACAAATAAATACCAGGAATAGAAGTTCCAAGCAAAATCCACTTAGTCTTGACTCTTGTGAAGTTCAGAATTCATGCATCGAATTTAATTACTCTTTTTTATTGATCTGAGGGATTATTACTTTGAAAATTCTGAATGATATTCAGTTATGTTTATGTTTTTTAATCAATGCGATTTAATGGATTTTCTTCAATGAGTTTCATTAATGTTACATCCAGCAGTTTATAATCGTATGTCTTCATGCAATTGATGTTGTTGCCTGTAAATTATTGTGCCTGTTAACTGCTTTTGAAGCACCTTTTCTTTACTAACTTTTATTTTTTTCTCCTTCTCATGTTTGGGGTGTGTCCACATTTTTGTTTCATCTCAACAATGCTGATGTGTTATTTGTTTTCCTCTATCTTTCAGGATGTTGAAATGCATAGGGGAAAGCCATTGTTTCTGAATGAAGAACGATATGCAGCTTTAACTCATATGGTAAATTGCCCGTTTTGCTTCCCTTTTTGATTTCTCATGCCTCAAATCTTCATGATTGTGCAAGATCTCAAATTTGGGCACTCTTCTTTTAGGTGGAGTATGAGAGTGAGTGGGGTTTTGCTGTTTTTTTGGGACAAAAGTTGTTTTCTGGTGTTGCCGTATGGACACAAGTCTGGAGATCTTTCAAAATATTATTACTCAAGAATGTAAACTTGTGTTTGATGCATAGTAGGAGTACGATGGTCACCTGTGTGCTATTTTTCATCACATGATGCTGCGACTTTGTTATAATAGCAATCAAACTCCTGAATGCTGCAAAATATTTTCATGAGCTCTTTTTGTGAGGTAGAACAGCCTGATTTTCTTTGTGAACCTATGTTCTGGATTCATGGAAGCTAAGATAGCAATTATCCTAATACTCTTCCTGTCTTCTGATCAAGGGGGACAAAGGGTCTTTCCTTCTGTATTTTTATCTTCTTTTTTGTTCTGGGAAATTGGTTAATACTTTTGGCTTTATCTTCTTGTAACATCTGATTCTGCTATTTTAGGTGGCTTCTCATGGGCTTGACCGAAGTTCAAAGGTGCTGAGGCAAACAACCATTGGTGCTTTTTTAATGTTTTAGATGGTCGATATATAGTACAATACATTCTTCTTAATGAGGTTTGGCTTTATACTTGGACACAGCTGCAGAGTTCTTGTTGGTGTTTTTTCTTGGTGTCCACTAGCATATTATAAGTTTCTGACTAAAATTTTGCAGGTAGTGTAGCGTACTGATTCTCAGTTCGAAGATTATGTTTGATTTTGGAGCTAGAACAGAGGATCTGAGAACAGTGGCAGTATTTGTTTCCTGAATGTACAGACTTCATAAAGGTCAGCATGATTTAGTAGTTGGATGAAAATTATGACCATCAAGCCCATCCTTTCGAAATGGATAAACTCCTAATGGATGGCATAACTTGCAACTTTTTAGTAATTGAATTTTAGCCATTTTTTGGAAAGGATAGACTCTTTAATGCATGAAATAACTTGCAACCATTTATAGTTTTTGGCTACAAAACACATTTTGTTCAGAAATTCAAGTTGGGTTTTTCTTGGTTTTGCCTCATAATCATATCAATTGCCTCCTCTGATGGTGTTTTTTGTCTAATGCCAATCAACCCTTTCACAGGTGAATATATGTTTGCTTTGTCAAGCTGGGTTCTTAGTGACAGTGGTTTTCTGGCGAGCATCTTCTCCTGATATGTTGCCCATTCTTCATAGTAAATTATATACTTAAATGTATAAAATTGCTCAGCCTGTGAGTAGCATAGCATGCGAGCGGATCCTGTTCCCAGAGAATGAATGTGTTGTAAATCATGGTCTAGAAAATAACTTGATGTTTTCGACTGTTACATGATCGATCATGGAAGTTTCTCTCACCTTGGTAAATAGTCTTTGGTTCATTAGCAAGGTAACAGAATTCGATTTGTGTATTAGCAAGGTAGCGGAAATGGGACGGCCTAAGAAGAAAGAATAAGATGTCCATAGCTTTTTAAGGTTACATTTGAATTTAAGGATTTAAAATTGTGGATTTTATATCGTTTAAGTCAAATGCACCCTAAAAGAACCTAGGGAGGGAGTGAATCATTGACTCGATGCCAAAGTTATTTAAGCTAGCAAAATGCTTGATAAATCAATTTTCAACCAAGCAATGGTTACATTTTGGAACAATTAGGTTGAGAACATCCCCTCCTCCTGGGGCTATGTGCAGTTGGTCGGTTGTACGCAATTTTAAAGTTATCTCTCCAGTTAATAGATGATCCTTCTTCCTGTGGCCCGAATACACTCTGCTTTCTTTACTTAATTGAATCCATGGCAGGATTACATAAGTTACTTTATGGAGGAGACGGGTCGCAGCAACTTGAAAAACTGTTGGTAATCAATCACAAAAGTTCTTTAAGTTATGCGGGAACTAGAAAGTAAACTAAAAGTCGGAAAAGTCAAAGGTTCTTCGAATTAAGCTATAGTAATAAAGGGTAGAAAAGAGTAAATTGCATGCTTAAAATCTCCGAGTGGGTTTCCAACGTGTGCAAAGTACGTGGAAAAATTGAAGGCAACCAGGTAAATATGATAGTAATCTGCATGAACAGTACCAATGCGAAGACAGACGAAAAAATACTAATTATCTTGAGATATTTCAAGAATACGGAAATGAAAACGTTTTATTCTATATAAATGGTACTAGACTTCACTATGAATTTCCTTTTTTGGAGAGTTCCTGTACAAATCAATTACCTAAAGACGAAAGGGGATACTTTGGGTAAAACAAAAACTGAGAAAAAAATAATTCTAATAATTACGGGCTTCCAGCAATACATCCCTTGTCGGCAACTTCTACATGAAACGTTGACAGCCAGGAAATACCTGACAAGAAGAGGTTGTCGTCCGCAAGAATATCCAGTGCGTACTCACATTTTGTGTTTCCAATCAGCAGACACCTCAACAAGATTCTAACAACTTTACAAAGCAACTCCTGTTAACTGATCAACATACGAACAGACTAAGTAAATAAGTAAGTTCACGACCAAGAATAGAGAAAAAATGATTCGAAGTACTGCACAAAAGTAAAATCCACAGAAATTCAGCACTAGTATAAGTAATTGTTTTATAGTGGTTCGGTTGAAATAACCATAATAATGTACTCGCAAGCAGCAGTAGGAGCAGTGTAATTACGAGATATAGATTAGAGTAGCAAGAATAGAAGGCCCAATCAGATAGGAAGCCTAATTCAATTATCACATTGAATCCTCTTATTTATGAATCAGGTGCCACAAATGTTGGTGATGTGTAATTTATGATACGATACCATAGCTCTGTTTCTGTATCAGATTTGTATTTTGATGAACTCTAAATCTTAATTGTTTCCTCATGATGTCATATCAAACACAGTCGTGGTAGTTTTGCATGCTAATCTTAGAGCACTAGATTAATCAAGAAAGATAACTCAGAGAACTCTACCACAATTAACGGTACACTGCATGCATGAGTTAGATGGCACGACCTATGGGTATGCAGCATACTTCAAAGTGCATAAGATAAAATTAATACCAATCATGCTACAGAAAAAAGAGACATACATTACCCCCGTCTGTGGCGTGTGTAGACAAACTTTGTCACAGGAGGGATTTCCTTGAGCTCTGAATCTCCAGATTTTGCATTACTGTCCCCTGACTCTTGCTCGACATTAATAGAAAAATCAAGCTGCTTCTCAACAGATCTAAGAACTGAAGTCCTCTTAAATCGTAACCGATATGGAGGAGATGAATTAACTGACTTGTTGCTGCTTATCCCGTCATCATTGTCCCAAGGGTCTGCACATAAACTATTGTTCTGCAACCTGGCATCCTCAAAACTATTCGTGTGATTATGACCATTGGATTTAACTGCTTCCTTAGACAGCGCTTCAGACTTTCTCTTTCTTAATATGGATGGAGTATTTGGAAAGCTTTTCGCAGCATTTTTTAGTATAGATTCAGGAGTTTGTGCAGATAAACATCCACCTTTTACACTTGGCGGAGTAAAGAAAGGTGTCGGTGATGTTGCAGGACTGATGTCAGATTCGGACTGCACCAAGGAAATATTAGCAAGATGTGAATCCAGCTGACCATAATTGTCTAATACTGGTGGCTCATAATACAGTGTCCCATATATTGGAATGTCATAATGCGATGATCCTCCAATTACACGGTATTGATCAACTTCACCACATGTTGTGCGTTTCTCGCACTTGGATTCTATGTTTGAATAAACAGTCTCCGCCTCTGATGGCATCGCCTCACACTTATTGCACTCGGGATCAGTGGACTCACTCTGCTGATTGGCAGCAATATCATGATCTTCGGTCATGGTCTCTGGCTTATCCTTCCCATCTTCAGCTTTACATGAATCAGTAGTTGCAGATGACTCTAAGACAGTTGAATTTGTTCCTTTATTTGAACCAAAAAGTAGCTCTCCTATTGAAGGTGTCCTATTAATGTCCCTAGCACCATTTATGGGAGCATTTTTAGCAACTGGAGGAAGGTTCCCTGTAGCCAGATAGAAATCTAACTTCTTCTTCAGAGAGCTATTCCAGTGATTCTTGATGGCATTATCAGTCCTGCATTGATTAAAAGACAATTACAATTTCTGTAGAATGACTGCTCTGTAAGCAATCAGCAAGAACAATGTATCCCTATTTTAGTTAATGCAACAACAACCACTTATCAAAAGAGATGGATGAAAACTGCCTTTGATGTAATGGACAACAAAATTGAGTAATTGTCCAACTTGAGCAGGCCTCACAGTAACCACTTTCCGGCTTGATTCTAGAGTTAAAATTCTCATATTCAATGGACCGTATCACCATTTGATATCTAAGTGGCCCAAATAAAAATAATTTCAATAATCATGCATCACATATGGAGGACAATATATAATTTAGTGAACAATCTCCACCTCGGCACAACAAAGCATATTTCAGACAAGTCTCATATCAAACTAGATCAAAGCTGTATAACTTGCAGCATTTTCATAATGGATAAACCACCCCATCCGCACTGCTACCCCAGAACAAAATTTTCCCTTCTTATTTTTGCTCTGATGTTTCTCTCCAGAATCAAACTAGTTCTATATACTGAGGGGAGAAGTATATATATATACACATCAATTTATTTTGTGTGTTAAGAGAAATGTAACAGGAAAAGGCTTAAAAAGATAGATGCTATAAGTCACCACATCCAAAAGCAAAAATGTCTTTTCCACAGCCCAGGGTCGAAGTTCCTTAAGCGCCATCATATACACATCCTTTTTCCTATTTTCTTAGTACTAGATATTTGCAGAAGAAAGATACCTTCCAGGTAGAAGCTTAGCTAACTCAGCCCACTTATTCCCATGAACCCGATGAGCATTAAGCAAAGTAAGCTCCTCTTCCAAAGTCCAAGCATCCTTCTTAATATGCGGATTCAAATGATTGTGCCACCTGAAAGCAAAGAACCAAGTTTAACTTTACTGCTCAACCCTATTGTCAATTACGCAAGGAAACGAGATTCCTAAAGCTCTGCGGACATGTATGTAAACTTTTGAGCACATGACATGCTGATAATGAAGAAAAGCAGACAGATAGCGGACCATTCATACAAATTCCACATAAATATTTTTCCAGCTCAACATGGTGCTTCTGCGGGGTAGATGTTAATATCTTTCTACCAGAACCATAAGAATCCTTTTGGAATTCTTTGGTAATCTTAAGCAATGTATGCAAGAATTTTCCCAAAAAAAAAAAAAAGAAAGAAAAGAAGGTGAATCAAAGAATCAACCTCTCATAAATATAGTTGCATACCTCACTATTAAGATATTGATTGTTAGATATCACATGTCTGTTGCCTAAAGTTACGGAGAAATTGTGAATCCATCTGTCACAGATCTACTGATATAACTTACTATTAAGATATTAACTGTTGGGTAAGATAGTTGATGTTACCTTTCACGGCACTGTTTCCCAATTCGACCCGGCAGTGACTTCGCGATCACAGACCATTTTGTCGGTCCGTATTTAGCTACCAGTTCTGTGATTTTCTCATCTTCCTGCAAGTAAAGCAAGCAGAAAGTCTGGAGTCCCAATGCTATAAAAGACAAAAATCAATAGGAGAGGAAGGAAATATAGCTGCCAACCTCTTGAGTCCAGGGACCTTTAACAAGTTCCGGATTCAGAACCTTTTGCCATCGATGCAAGCACTGCACTTCTGATCTATCCGGGAAGAACTCAGCTAAAAGTACATATTAATGTTAGTGCAGGAACATATTTTGACCATAAATCCAGAGAATTCTTCGAAACATATCAAGATAAAGTGAATATTCAATCGAAATATCTTAATTCTGTAACTACATAATCAAAGATATAAAAAGAACTGCATTGCAACTTCTAGCACCAACATGTTTAAGGAAGCCAGTCAAACTAATCCATTCCTTGTGAAATCTAGAACTGCCACGCATTCAGATGTCAAGCATTTTGGAGATTACAAACTTATTTGTTATTTTATGGATTCATCCAATTTGTTAGCCAACACTTTAGCACCATGATAATCCAAAACATTAATTTACTGAAATTACATACTAATATTTAGCAATATACAATAATCTGACAAAGAGATCAAATCTATTTGATACCATCAACAAATAATTTATCCTAAAGTTTCAGCACACCAGTGTACCATCAAAACAATTGTACAAAAAGATCACAAAAGCATCGCAATATTAAAAATCCAGTGTAAACTGCATCATATATAAAGGAGATAGCATTTCGAGCGAAATATACCTATTTTCTTCCAACACTTCCCTCTGAAAGCCGCGACAGCTTTTTTCAATGTATCATCCTGAAGCAAATCATTTTACATTTATTAATTATATGCTCATCAAATTTGCACGATGACAAAATAAACAAATAGAAAGACAACATTGTCGACTTTGCAATTTATTTTACTTAACATACAAAAAACTCTAGTTGTCATCATGCAATATTAAAATCAAGACCACAACAAAATTTCTCAGGCTCCAGCACCAAAAATCATCATTTCAGAGTAATTCTTACCTCCTCAGGAGTCCAGCCTCCTTTTGCTCTTCTAATAGGGCCCGTAGTTCTTCTGTAAAACCAAAATAGAGCTACTTATTTTTAGTACAGTAACCTATGGATTAATGATCCGTAGAAATCGAAACAATTTTTTGGAGCAGAAAATATAGTCTAATAGTTGCTAGTGGACGTAAAAGTTTGTCCCATGCTTTCACAAAAGATTACCAGCAAAAAAATGAGAAAGCAGGTTGACTTCCTCTATGCACATTCCACAGCTTCACCATATAGGCAACCAGTTCCATTGGAAAGCGATGAGCCATAAAAGCTGTCTAGGTGTCACTCTAGTTAATGAAATTAAAAACATCTTACATTGTTTTGTGTTGTCTTAGCAAGAAATTTTCTACAAACACGTATCATTTTAGTGTAACTATAAGAAAAGCCTTTTTAAATTCAGGCATCCTACATCTTCCCCAAAAACGTTATTTCATGGGATAATTAACAAGGATACATGCGAAACTCCAGTTCAATGTAAATAAACTGTATGCATGTAAACATATCTGATTGAAAACATGATCAATAGTAAAAATCAATCATATGCCCTAGGTAAGAAATCAAATAACTGTACCTAATAACCATACACCAGCAAATATTACCCATGACAATCACCATCTCAAACATCAACATATTATTCCAGGGTAAACAAGCACGTTAATGACGAAAGAATCTATGAAATAATACAAGATTAAACATCCAACATAAGGATTTGAAAAGGCTAACCGTAGAGATAACGATTCAATCCCAACAAGAAGGGCAGAGAGGTATATTCTTCATAATATACACGGTGGAACAAGTAACGAAAGCAATACCTATGAGCTGAAGAAGTACTAGTGGGACTACTTATCCCAGGTGACTTTAGCACGATGCTGCTACTGTTTTCCGAAACAGAGGAGCTTGAGGCAGCTGCAGAGTCCTTGTTCTCGGGGCAAAACTCGTCAGATTTCACCTCTTCCATTAATCCGTATAGTTCATCAAACCTCCAAATTCCCAAAACTTGCTAAATTCAAAATTCATCACTCCAACAAATCAAAATAAACTTGTACGCTGAGCACATAAAGTAAAACTCTTAATCTAACAGACCAAAAATCTCAGCACAAAAAGTAAAAGTAAGCTAAGTCCAGATCTCAAAAACCAAATAATAATCAACAAAAGCCTAAATCACAAAACATATTTCGCACCAAAAAAAGCACGACATTCAGACCTCAATAAATCTGGACTAATCAGAGCTTTCCAAATACATAAAAAAAACACAGTTAAATTGATCAAATAGCAAGTGGAAAATAAAACGTACACAAATTAACAAAAATTTCGAATTGAAGAATTCCGAATAAAATTACCTTGAGTAACCTTATGAATTGAGAAAGAAGCTCATCAGATTCTTGAGCCCTAAGAAAACTGAAAAATCTGTGAAATTTAGAGAGAGAAAATTGCGAGTTGCGAAAGACCTTGCCCGTTGAATGTAGAGAGAGAGGATTAAATATTTGTATATATTTGTATGTAACGAATACTTACGAAGGGGTTACTGACGGTGGCGTTTGAAGGGCGTTAACTTGAGGTTGAGGGATACAAGGACTTTTCTGACGCGGAATGACGGTTGTCCGTGACCGTTAGGGACAAAAGTTTGAACCTCAAACGGCACATTTCTTTGTTTAGCCACAAGTTAAACGCCCAACATCTTATTGAGGCTCATCTTTCCCGGGTTAATAACGACCGTTGATAAGCTAACAGATGGTTGAGATTTAATCGAGTTGTGGCGTGATAGATACGTCGTAACTGAATCGGATTTAAGAAGGGTGTTTAGGTAAATCAGATCACCCAAATCTCGATTAAATGTTTTCGACGGCAGCGATTATTGGGTGGACACTAAACTTTGAAGATCTAACCGTCGTTATATTAATTGGCTATTGTAATTATTATTGTGTATCAACAATTTAATATAATTTATCAAACTGAATTGGGCCTTCAATCCATCCATTTATTATAAAAAATGAGCATCAATTAAATCATTTATTCTATAACCATTTGGATGATGCATAATTCTTCCTCCTTATTGACTCACATAAAACACACCCAAACCCAAATTCTTACGCCCACTACAACTCATTGGGCCTTGCACAACGCCTACTGAATCAATATGGTATACATATATACTATTCATTAAATAAAAATCTTTATAATTAACTACTGCCATCCATCAAAATTTATATATCTTCAATTATATTTATTTTTTAATAAAATAACATTACTTTGTTCAATCAACATATTTCGAATCATACAAACTACGAGGATTTCAATTTCAAGATTAGATGTCTGAACCTAGTACACATACACACACAAGACTTCTTGTCATCACTGACATAATCTTATCCCCCTAATCAATCACCACGAATTTTATAGGTTTTAGGTACATCAACTTGAGGAAACGACAATTTAAAAATGTGTCATTTTATTGTTTTGCTTTATTTTGTATTTTCGACATTAAAAAAATAAAAATAGATATAAAATAAATATGTGTTTAAGTATAAATTTGTATATAACTTTAAAGATAATTTAAAATATTTTAAAATAGATGAGTTTAAGCTTGATGTTGGAATTGTGCAATCATGTCTTTGTCTTGTTTGGGGAAATTGGCAAGAAAATGAAACCAAACATAGCAAGAGAAACGTTTGTGGTGGAATGTCTCGGCAAGCATTTTACTTAATTCTTGCAAGTCAAGTCCGGGACAGCCCAAAAACAAAAGTAGAGAGAAATGCTTGCGGTCGAAAATTAGCAGTTGATAATCCTGAAAACAAGAAAAGCCAACATAGAAGAAAGGAGTTTCCATTAATTCAACCTGACTCAACTTTCCTCAGACATCATAATTAATATATAAGGACAGGAGTCCAAGAAGCAGCAGAGATCCTAAACCCCATCTTTTTTTTACAAAAGACAGACAGAGAGAGACTCCAAAAGCAACCATTTCAAACTCCAAGAGACAGACATGGAGGGCATGGCTGCTTTTATTACAGACGCAGTTTTAGGCCCCCTTCAGAGGACACCAAGACACAGAGTTACTACATAACATTAGTAATACTAATCTTCTTCATCTCTGCTTCAGACCCCAGTTAAGATTGGGCCCCTGCCCCACTTCATTTGCAATTGCATGGGTTGCAGGTGCAGTTAGCCCCGCACTTGCATCCGTTCTCTGCACCGCACTCACCAGATTCTGCTCCCTCAAAATATCTGCACAAACATTAAATAAATAAAACGCACAACCAAAATATATATAAATAAATAAATGCAATAATCTTCTTATTTTATATTTTTAATAAAACATGGAAATTAAAATAGATGCATACGTCTTCTGAGGGGCAACGCCGAGGACGAGGGTCTCAGTTGGGGCGCTGACCTCAGAGTAGCTCAAATCCGGGTACATCTTGCACCTGCACAAATCATTACATCATTAAACATCATGGTTTTGAATTCCTATTCGACGTATTTGAAACAGATCGTTTCTTCTAAATCACATTCTAACAACATCAATCTATTTCAAACACGTATGGAAACACATAACAACGTTAAAATGATGAGTCGAAAAACAAATGATCATACGCCTAGATCTGTTTCTTCGAACACAAAATTATCGTTAATTTAGCGAACGAAAACCAAAAAAAAAAGAGGAAATTTGAATGGAATTTTTACCCTCCGCAGCCATTGCCGCACTTGCAGCCAGAGCCGCAGCCACAGTTTCCTCCGCAGCAAGACATTTTCCTTTTATATCTCAACTAAAGATAAATTTAAAATTGATTTAGGATTTCACAAAACTCAGAGAATGCTTTTAATTCAATGCAAGAAGGAAGCAAGAATGGCGTTGATTTATAGCGGAGTGAGGGAGGAGGGGCGTGGACATCGACCGTACACGTGGCGAGATCTGGTGGAGCGAGTGGTCCTCGTAAGTCGGCCCACGCTTGTACTGCCATAACTCCCTCCACGTATCTGTCGTTATCTGTCAACGTTTTTATGTTTGCAAAAAGCAAAGAAATTTCTAAATTCTAATCAGAACCATCAAGATCAAATACTCGGAGTTGAGAAACGTTAGTGGGTTCTAGAACCGCTCCTCCCCCGTCCGATTTCTAGTCTTCTCTCTGCTGACCGTCCAGATATTTTTCGACCATACAATTGTTTACTGGAGTGTTCGAGATTAGATTTTTAGCAAATGGTTGCAAGCAACATTAATTGGATTGCCAATCAGGCCATAATTACAATGAGCCTTTTTAAAATTATAAGTACCTTAATAAATACTTTTCTACAATAAGCCAGATATTCGTCGTGCAGAAGAGAAATGCTATCTCCACTCGGACCAAAACAGAACTTTTACTTGTTCAAATAACAATTAAGGTGAAGTAGGGTCAGGAACAACGAATCTCTTTATGATAAACAGATCCATTTTGCAAGTGCGTTATTACGGGTAGTTCCTACAAAGGATCGGACTAATGACGTATACAATACTTGAATTCTCGATGTAGATGCTACATAGTTGGTTCTCATCCTTCAGAGACTGCGAGTGTAATACGAGCATCCGTCGACAAAAGGATCATCTATAATTTACTCTAATTGTAATTTAATTTATTTTATAAAGAGGGTATTTAAGTAAATACATATTTTGTCTCATAAAAGATTCTTATTTTGTACAATCAGATTTCATGTCCAGTAACTATTTAAAAGAGAGAGAGAGAGAGAGGGAACAGAAGAAGAAAGAAGAAGAATGATTCCTTACACTATGTATTCACCAATACTTTTTCTAATTTTTAATTATAATAATTAATGATAACAAAATGTAAACATATTTTATCTACCGCTGAATATTAGATTTCTTAAATTGAAGCTCATGGGATACGGACTATCATTGTGTTTGGATTTATGTTTTACTTGTTTTGTTTCGTGTTTTGAAAATAGAGAGAGAAAAATAGAGATAAATAAGTATGTGTTGAAAATAGATGATATGTTTGAATTTATGTTTTGGGTTTATTTAAAATATTTTAAAATAAGTGGTGTAGGTATGATGTTAGGATTTGGGAGACAAAAATCACTATTTATTGTCAAAACATATAAATATATATTTTTGTATATAAATATTTTATGTTTAATGTTGTATTTTGGGAGACAAAAAATTACTATTTATTGTCAAATCATGTATGTTTTATATTATATATATATAAATGTATATATATATATATATTATATATAGAAAGTTAAAAAACAGAAAAACACGCAGATAAGGTGTAAAAACACAAAAGCAAACATTGAGTGAGTTTTATCTTGTTTCGGAAAACGCGAGAATACAAATCCAAACAAAGCCATGTTTTATATTATTTCAACTTAATTAACATATAATGATAATTAAAATTTATTAGTAATACTAATAAAAGTTATGAAGGCCAGCGAAGCCTAATTTAGTTGGCGAAGTTGAGGTTTCATAAGTCATGAATTCGAATCTCGTTATATGTATAAAATATTATTTCAATGCATAGTATGTGTTGTTTCCACTTCATAGTAGTTATTGTATACCTTAATAGTAAGTATTAGTTAGATTTAATTTATTCGATATTATTGATCAAAATAATTATTGTAACAATTTTGTTAAATATTGATATTCAATAAAAAAACGATTATAATCAATTTATTTCAATTAATAATAATTTATCACTCGTACTTAAAAAAATAATAAAAGTTACGAAGAATCGTATAATTGCTCTTTTAAATTAAAAGTTAAAAGGAAAAGGTGGTGTGAGTTGACAAAAATCGTATCCAATGGTCGGATTCTCCTACACCCTACCTACATATATATATCATTTATTGCAGCTGTTTGGAATTTTGTCCATGCAATTCATTATAGAATATGAATAGTTCAAAACCATTTTTGCTTCTTATCGTGCACCAAATATAAACCACAAGAGAGTTAAAAGAAATAAAAATTTCTAGGGGTCCCGTCCCCTTAAATCAATCTTGTTTACTCATAATTGACTATTTATGGCATGTCATATCAAATTTTAAACTATTAAATATATCTGTAAGTATTAATATAATTATTTATTTATTTTAAATAGTTTATCGATTATTGAAATCGTCAAAATTAGTTATTGATTCTACAACTGTGATAGTAGCGGAACCAAGTTGAATTACTGAGGAGCTATAGATTAATTTCTCAATCAAATTGCGGTACCCAAATAGAGAGGAGTTTGGATTAAGAATTATTACTAATTAATGGAAACTAAACAGACAACAACGATAAATTATGAAAAAGAAATCAGTAAAGAAGAATTCTGATGCAAGGGAGTGTACCATCCGATCGTTATGTTAATCATTGATCACACAAGATTAATTTCACAATCAAACATTAAACTTTAAAATCTATTAGAATAGCGGTAACAAATTCCTATTTTTCTATTGTAATTGATTTGACTCAAACATTTAAATCAAAACTTATTATCTCATGATTGGGCACGATAGTGATCCATATTGATTCGATAATAGCATTTGCATCAGCGAAAACAGTTGAACCTAGATCAAAGAATTGAGATAGCTGCAATTATCTAACTTAGTTTTCTTGTCCCTACAAATAAATCATGCAAGCAAATAATTAATTTATTTGCTACTTATATCACTCATTCATGACAAATTACAGATCACTGAACTCGTGAATAGCAGTAGAACAATTGATATTGAGTCGAATTGTCAAATTTATCAATAATAATCATTCCATAAGATGTAAATCAAGACAAGAAATACTCAAAAAAATCATATAAAATCAAGATTTCAAAACATAATAATTGGGTTCAACATTTTTCTTGAATCAAGAAAGAGAATTAGCTACATAACATGTGCATGGAAATTCTTCCTAAAACCCTATAAAAAAACATAAAACTAAAAAGAAAGGAAAAGAGGAGAGGATCTAAGCTAAGAGAGTAATAAAATATGAAATTTGATACTAAACTTCAGCCTTGACACCCCTTTTCATAGCAGTAAAATCGTTCTCTCTCTTGCCTTCCAACTTGTTGTCAGAAAAAGGAAATAAATCGCAGTGAAAAATCTTTTCAAATCACCTATTTTTGTGCAGACAGACTTGAGCATTGAATAGGGCGTGATCATCTTTTCTTGATCACTTTTTGACTTTATTTGAGACTTTTAGCACTTTTTTCTTCAAATGAGGTCAATATCAATGTTTCACCTAAAACACTTGAATTAAGCATGCATTTGAGTGATGAAACACATCCTATCAATACTCCATATTATATTTTAATCGCCAATATACTATTATGATTATTCTACACTTTTATCATGTTTATCACCTATTCCATTATTAATTATATATTAATTTTTATTTTTAAAATTTATTTCATACTTATCTAATTATATATATATATATATGTATATATAGTATTACCTACCACGATGGCTAGTGATTGATGTTTGCAACCACAAAATCCTCGTCCACTCAAATTGGAAGCTAAGTCAAATTGTAGACCTAAGAGAGCAGCCGTCCTGTCACTTAAACTTATATGGTAAAGTCCTTTTAATAATAATAATGATAAATTACAAATGATTTTTTAAAAAAATTTATTATAATTATAAATATTATTTTATTATTTAAAAAATTATAAATACTCTTATAAAATTAACGATTATTTAATAAATATTCTAACTTGATGACCCATTACAAAGAACATTTATTAAACGATCATTAATTTAAAAAAAAATATTTATAATTTTTAAATAAGAATGAAGAATTTGTAATTATTATAAATTTTAAAAATTTATTATAATCAATCTTAATAATAATGAAGCTGAAATTGTCATAAAGTATCAATGTTTGTCTATTTATATAGATATACATACATATACATATATTTATTTCATTTATTTTTATTTTTGGGATGTGAACTGAATAAAACAGCAACCTACTTATTCAACTTGTGTTAATCTCGTACACGAAATTTCTATATCGCCAGCACCGGATCCCAATGCTAACCATCCATGATAATCACATGCAAGTTTGCAACGCTCGTTATTGCCAGTTTATGTAGAAATATAAAAATTAAAAAACACAAAATCTACCAAGTTAAGATAATTCTTTTATATCCAATGTTCAAAATTAATATTTACTAGTATAGTATTTTAATGATTCTTATAAATTATTTATATTGGGAAACCTGCAAAATATTGTAAAATTACTATTATATTTCCAGCCAAAAAGTTTTTTTTTTTTTTTTGGTTCTGCTTGGATAGCGACTTTATTTTTTAATAATAATGATAATAAAAAAGGATAATTAAACTTTTCTTCTTGAGGTTTGCTTCTGTCTAACAAATAAATCCTCTCATTAGTCAAAATTCATATTGATTTTGCTGATATTAATAAAAAAAAAATTGAATGAAAATTGATATTTACCCTTGATTAAGTTAAAACTAACTTATTCAGGTCAAATAATTTTTTTTTCGAACTAAACTACCCCTTATAGTGATGAATATATACTTCCTCACATTCATTAACGCGTGAAAATATATGAGGGTAATTTGGTCATAAAAATATCTATTTGACATGTTATAAGTTAGTAATAAGACAATCGAGCGTAAATGTAGATTTTTTTATTAACATCAACAAATTCGGTCTATTTTGACTAACGGAGGAATTTATTTATTAGGCGAAAGTAAATCTCAAGAGTGCTAGATCAATTCTCCAAATCATAGAAAATTTACGTATAATTACTTCAATCCTTAAAAAATAAGAGTGCAGTTATCCCTAATAAACAAATATATTTTCAATAACTCCACTAATTAAAAAAGAAATCATGTCAAAGAAGTTTTGAGCAGAGAAGCAAGTCCTTAAGCACCATAGATATAGGCATAGGATACTAACTCATAACTACTGATGTCTTCGTTATAGGTTAAGGCTAAGACCGATGTCTTATTATTTAAGGTCACGGGTGCAATTTCCATCTAACGTGTGGATGTTTGACTTTATGTGAGTTATTACTATTTATTTATTGTCATTAGTCATATTAATTTAATAATTGAATAAATATATTATTTAATGTGTCAAAATGAGTTATTGTTAATTATTTATTATCAATAATTAAAAAAACAAAAGAATACTAACTCATATATTATAGTTATGATAAAGATGGTTTGAAAATTCCCACTCGATATCATTAGAGTTTGCGATTCTATTTAAAATCTGAAAATGCGATTCCTGGTTATTTTGTCTCCACCACATGGGGTGGTGATTGCTCTATCAGGACCTACATGCAAATGTCTGCTTTCCACCATCTCAACTCTCGAGTCACATATCTTCCATGCAATAATATATGTTTAAGAGGTAATTATATTTGATCTCTTTAAAACATATAAAATTATATATTTTGTAGAAAAAATTTAAAATTATACTAATATGTTCTTTTAAAAATTTTCTGTTTATAACTTATCCCTTTTCATTAGAGTTTAAACGTAAAAAATTAATGTCAGCAGAAAAATTACATAAATACCAATTTTACTCATTATCCATCATCCCCGGATAATATTATATATGTAAGGGGATAAATATTATATATATATATATATATAAAGTTAAAAAGATGTAGTTGTAATAAAGTATTATTCTTAAACTATAGTCATTCTATACAAAATAGTCGTTTATGATCGAAAAACTAGTAAATTTTTTTGAGAGGAGATTTAAAGTGTAATTAATTTTAGATAATTAATTAAGGGTGAAAATGGGAAAAGAGAAAGAAAAGGGAAAGGGAAATGGGAGCTACTTTATGGAAAGGGCACTGATGTTGAGGTGGGGTTGCAATGATCTTCTTCCGCTTGCTGTGGATGCAGAATCTCCTTTTGCTGCTGTGGAGGTACCATAAATAATAATGCATTATGGGGAATATGAATGAATGGGTAAAAAGGGCAGCGCCGGACCGGAGAGAGAAGAGCGAGGGAACACAAATCGTGTTCTTCTCTCTTCTCTGTCAAATCCTTTGACTCTTGAGGCTGAGCTGTGACGCATACGCATAGGCATAATGCAGATAAGGCTGCTTGCTGCCTGTGGCCAAATGCACTCCTGCTTGCTTTTATGGAGTTGCAAAAGAGTAAATAAAAGAAAGAAAACAAAGCGCCCACCGTGGGGCTCGAACCCACGACCACAAGGTTAAGAGCCTTGCGCTCTACCGACTGAGCTAGACGGGCTTCTTGTTGTTTACATCCTTACTGTTACACACAATCATTAGTAAAACTAGATTTCACCCTCTACAATACAGATTTTTTGTAGAAATCACAATTCGAAGAAGCAGTAAAAATGCAATCTTGTTCAGAGAAATCGCCCTTCAAAGGTCCAAACTCCATTTCTGTTCAAGTGTTCTGTTACAGTCGAAAATGAAGAAGACGATCTCTCCCTTTTAAATAAACTGAATTACCTCCCAACTGTCTAACTAATCCGCAACTAACTAACATGCTTACGTGGACCTATAGCATGCCGAATAAATGACATAAGCCCATGACTGTACAAAAGGCTAAAATACAAAGGAAGGCGTGAATGCAAAAACGCGATTCTCTTCTATCCGTTGTCCAAGGGATGAACAACAACATCAGCAACTCCACCACCTGCAGCAGCTTGATCTTCCATCCTGTTGCATTGGGAATTCATGTCAGCCTGAGTTCCAAGGATTCCAACA
>NC_026149.1:839358-845089 GCF_000512975.1 Sesamum indicum | reverse complement strand
TTTGAGCAAGACTCCGAACCAAAACAGGCATGATAAATCCATCCTTATACGCATCACGAACAACGTGACAATCAATTTCGATGTGTTTCGTCCGCTCGTGGAAAACTGGGTTCGCAAGGATATGGACTGCAGCTTTATTGTCACATGAAAGTGAAATCGGCAAAGTGACTGAAACCCCAAAGTCAGTAAGCAAATACGACAACCAATGCAACTCACATACCGTGGCTGCTAAACTCTGATACTTAGCTTCGGCGGTCGAACGAGACACAGTCGACTACTTCTTGGTCTTCCAAGAAATAAGAGTCGGCCCAAGGAATACGCAAAAACCAGTCAAAGAGCGTCTGGAGTCAGGACATGATGCTCAGTCCGCATCACAGAAAGCCTGAAGTTCAAGAGAGTTGGCAGCGGGAAAGAACAGTCCAAGGGAAGGCGAACCTTTTAGGTAACGGACTACATGGAGTGCAGCTTTCCAATGAGCTTCACAAGGCCGGTTGACATATTGACTTAACTGCTGTACAGAGTAAGAAATGTCAGGCCTTGTGAAGCTGAGATAAAGTAATCGTCCGACCAAGCGCCTATATGAATCAGAGGTCGGAAGCAGAGAACCAGTGTTAGAGCTCAACTTGAGCCCAGGTGGCAGAGGCGTAGCAGCAATTTTTGCATCAGTTAAGCCGGTGTCAGCAAGAATGTCCATCACGTATTTAGTTTGAGCCAAATAGATCCCTTGCGAATTGCGAGCAATCTCCAAACCCAGGAAATAACGAGCTTGGCCAATGTCCTTAATTGTGAAGAGTTGATGCAGGTAGGCTTTAACCTTCTTAACATCATCAATGTCTGCACCTGCAAGAAGTATGTCATCGACATACACAAGGAGTGAAATCAAGCCATTAGCAGTGTGTAAAAGAAATAAGCAATGATCATGTGCACTCTGATTGAAACCAAATTGCTGCAGCTTCAACGTCAATTCGACATTCCATTGTCGCGAGGCTTGTTTCAGGCCATACAACGATCGTTCCAACTTGCAAACGAGACCAGAATCCACTTTATATCCAGCAGGAGGCGTCATGTAAATGTCCTCCTGTAGGTACCCATGAAGGAAAGCATTATTCACGTCCAATTGTTCCAGCACCCAACCCCGAGCTGCAGCCAAAGCAAAGAAAAGTCTAACGGTAACTGCCTTCGCCACAGGCGAAAAAATCTCTGTGTAATCAACCCCCTCCACTTGATTGAAGCCCTTCGCCACGAGGCGTGCTTTACATCGCTCAACACTCCCATCTGCCCGTAGTTTAATCTTGTACACCCATTTCGAACCTATAGCTCGTTTACCTGCAGGTAAAGTTGTCAACTTCCACGTCTGATTTCGTTCCAAAGCCTCCAACTCAGCATCCATCGCCGCCCTCCACTCAGGATGCTTCACAGCCTCTGCAAATGAACGAGGCTCTTGCAAGGTCGTCAATGATGCTACAAAAGATGAGTAACTTGCTGAAGTTGGGAGCAGAGAGATGGAATTATTGTGGCACACAAAATCATCCAACCAGAGTGGTTTGCGGGTAATTCTGGTGGACCTTCGAAGAAGAGGTTGGCTGCTTGAGACACTGTTATCTTGCTGAAATGAGGCACTGTCATCATGTTGAACTCCACTAGTAGACATAGGTGTGGAATCAAATGGTGCTGCAGATACAAGTGGGCTTGAAGCAGTGGCCTGAGTATCCTTGTGACTGACCCCAGCTGTGATGGTTGGAAGAGGACAATCAAGCGAGTCTGCAGCCTGTTCTTGGGCAAAAAAGACCAATTATTCATGAAAAACCACGTCTCTAGAGACAAAGAAAGTGTGATCCTCTAGATCGTACACTTTATACCCCTTTTGTGTCGGCGAGTATCCAAGAAATGTACATCTGTGAGCTCTTTTTTGAAACTTAGATTTGTGTGGGTTGGTGTTCGTTGCAAAACAGAGACACCCGAAAACTTTAAGATGCCCGTATGTAGGTACAGTGCCAAACAACAACTCGAAAGGAGTGCGCCAATGTAGAATGTGTGTGGGAGTTCTATTCATGATATAGGTAGCAGTCAATATTGATTCACCCCAAAACCGAAGCGGTAGAGCAGCTTGAAACATTAGTGCTCTGGCAATGTTGAGCAATTGTCTGTGTTTTCTCTCAATTCTCCCGTTCTGTTGGGGAGTATAAACACACGACGTCTGATGTATAATCCCCAGCCTTTGGCACATAGTTGCACAGTGTATATTCAAAAACTCGGATCCATTATCCGATCGAATCACCTTAACTTTAGCTGCAAACTGTGTTTCAACCATAGTGATGAAGGTGTGCAACGTAGAAACCACTTGATCCTTTTGTTTAAGAAGATATGTCCACAATGATCTACTATAATTATCCAAGATCGTCAAGACATAATTGCAACCCGTCAAGGTGGATGTCTTGTATGGACCCCAAACATCCAAATGAACCAGCTCAAAAGGCGTAGTAGTGTGCGAGTCACTGTATTTAAAAGGAATTCTGGACTGTTTTGCTTTGGGACAAATTTCACACTTCATTTCCAACGAATTACTCGAGAGATTACATTCTTGAATATGTTTGATAGCTGCCATAGAGGCATGCCCCAATCTAGCATGCCAAAGATTCTCATTACATTCAGAAAAAACAGTACAAGATGTAGGGGAAATCTTGCAAGAAGAAATAGAACTTGCAGAAACAGGGGCCTTCACAGTATATAATCTTTTGTGCAATGTTCCCTTGACCAGCACCCTCTTAGTCACCTGGTCCTGCAACACGCACCCAAACTGATTGAACATACAACTGTAGTTGCCTCCATTGCAGAGCTGACTTACAGAAATAAGGTTGACAGAGAAGTTTGGGATGTAAAGCACTGACTCAAGTCTAACATCATCTGTCAAGTTTACTGAACCAACATATGCAGCTGCTTTCTTTGATCCATCAGGAAGATAGATGTAATGTGTTCGAATAGGAACAGAATATGACTCAAAATTTGATAAATGCGCACATATGTGATTTGTAGCCCCAGAATCAATTATCCAATCATCCATTCCAAGTGTGTTAGAAACAGAGGTATTACCTGCAAATTCCTCATCAGATTGAATGTAATTCACAAAGCTTGAAATAGGATCTGATCTCGTCTCTTTATTCTTCATAAGTTTCAGCAATTCTGCCACCATACTGACAACATCCGTTTGTGCATCTGCTTTGGTTGCCACCATATCTGTTTTGTCCACCTCTTTGGTGTCTAGGTTCCCTGCAAAATTATAAGCTCCACCGGGTTGTTTCTTCCTCTCGTTTAGTGCTTTATACCACTCAGGTGCACCGTGTATTTGAAAGCAAGTTTCCTTCAAATGTCCCTGTTTATGGCAATGAGAGCAAAGCAAGCCTCGTTTATCCTTTTCGAACACTGTTCTGCGCCTCTGTACTTGCCTACGCGGTCCTCCACTGTCTCTTAAAGCCACCTGGTATGCTGTATTATTGGCATTGTCAACAAGGTTCATCTGCACACTACGTTGTTGTTCCACAGCAAAAGTCATGGAGAAAGCCTTCTCCAAGTCAGGTAGCGGATCCATCATAAGTAATTGGCTCTTTTCTTTATCGAAAGTCTCATGGAGCCCCATGAGAAACTGCATGAGTTGTGTGGCACTGTTCGTCTCTGCGATAGCCTTGTTTATCCCGCAAGAGCATCCTCCACAAGTGCATTTAGGTGGCGGTGATAAGCAAAAGAGCTCATTCCATAGCTTTTTCAGTTTCGTCAGGTAACTAGTTAGTGTCATGTTTCCTTGCGAAATCGATGAAATCTCCCGCTGTAACTGATATATCGTTGGTCCAGTGCTACGGCCATATCTTGCCTCTATCTCCAACCAAAGCTCACGAGAAGAGCTCACATACATAAAGCCTTCTACGATTTCCTTCGAAATCGAGTTCCATAACCATGAAGTAACCATGAGATCTGTTCTTCTCCATTGTTCAAATAGAGCAGATCCTATTGCCGGTCGAGGAAAAGTTCCATCGATGAAGGCTAACTTCATCTTGCAGCCAAGAGCGACATAAACCGCTCTACTCCATGTCAGATAGTTGGTGCCAATCAGAGGTGAAGAGGCGAGCACAAAGCTCGAATTATCGGAGGGATGAAGGTACAAGACATCCCTTTCATATTGATCGGTCTCCAGTGTTCGAGAATCCGCCATGACTAGGCTTCTAATCTCAGCAATTTACAGAAAACAAACCGTAGAACTGACGTATCAAGAGACCTTCAAAATGAAGGCTCTGATACCATGTAGAAATCACAATTCGAAGAAGCAGTAAAAATGCAATCTTGTTCAGAGAAATCGCCCTTCAAAGGTCCAAACTCCATTTCTGTTCAAGTGTTCTGTTACAGTCGAAAATGAAGAAGACGATCTCTCCCTTTTAAATAAACTGAATTACCTCCCAACTGTCTAACTAATCCGCAACTAACTAACATGCTTACGTGGACCTATAGCATGCCGAATAAATGACATAAGCCCATGACTGTACAAAAGGCTAAAATACAAAGGAAGGCGTGAATGCAAAAACGCGATTCTCTTCTATCCGTTGTCCAAGGGATGAACAACAACATCAGCAACTCCACCACCTGCAGCAGCTTGATCTTCCATCCTGTTGCATTGGGAATTCATGTCAGCCTGAGTTCCAAGGATTCCAACATTTTTCCCAACAAAGCCTAAAGATTGTGTTTGAGATCAACCCAGTAGTACTCTCGATAAAAGGATTTATCACTGTCAGATTGAACCCAAGACGTCATTCCCTCAGATCACTACTTCTCAAACTATTCTACTCCTCATCGCACCCTGACTACACAAACATTTCCAAGAAAGAGGGCTCAAACATGTATTTCGTAAATCCATTAGAACAAACTGCATTATTCGGTACTTGAATAGTAGTAAGGTTTGCATATCAGGGGATAGCTTCGCTTTACTTGATTATCTTTTGAATAAGAAATATGCAAAAGCAATGACTTCAGCACTTCATCATAAAATCATTGTTTCCCTGCAACTGCAAACTGTAATTCATTACTGATCGCATCGTATTCTTTTTCTTCCTATTGTTATCTATTTGCAGCAAGGAACTGATGGTGCTGCCTCCCGGAGTAAAGAATGATCATACACTTCAATCTATACAATATGATTAATATATATATACTTGTCAAGAACCGCTCCTATTTGTCCTAATTCTTTGACCTACTAAGGCTAATGGCATGATAAGAGACAGATACACCTGAAACTAACATAAAATCGGTACTCAGGTGGAAATCATCTCTTCAATAAGATCATCAAGTATTAGATCTTCCACCTCAAGCGCCACACACTCGCCATCAAATTGGAGATTCATCCAACCATCATGTTTGCTCAAATCCCGGCTCACAGCATCATCTATGGCTTGATCAAATTCAAGCTTACAGCTCAGCAACCAACTTATTTCTGTCCAGACCTCTTCCAAAACACGGTGACCCTTGGGCATTTGATGCATACGTGACCGGCTAGTCAGAGGCATCGGCCAGTAGCAAAACGATCTCTCGTAGATTTCTAGCAGGACCTCATTGATTAAATCAAACAAGAGAAGGTGATCACAGCTTCCTCCTTCTTCATTGCCTGAACACTCGGGTTGAGCTACCAGGCACCCTTCCACTTCAACAAACACCGCTGGATTGACAGGGTGCTCTGCAGAATGCCATCTCC
>NC_026149.1:804360-839238 GCF_000512975.1 Sesamum indicum | reverse complement strand
AATCCTCTTCCATCGGAGATGGGTGCCTTTGTTCAGACTTTGTATCTGCAGTCATGAAGTATAGGTTTTAGCGAAACTAACTCGTGTAAGAGCCATTCATGTAATGAGATTATAAATGAAGATTGAGAGACATTTGTTATGAGAGTTGACCTCATGAAACTTACCATCTAACACAGATACGGCAAGCCCTTGGCCAATTTCATCAGCCTGACAGTTGGAATCATTCCCAGAAACCTGATATGGCTCTGATGACTGAGGAGCTGAACTCAAGACAGTTTCAAAATTCAAATCGTAGGATGATGCAGTCTCCCAGGTCTTTGAATCAGCTGAATCCTCAAAAGTCTCTCCCGCATTAAACAAGTTTTCTTGACTTTCAGTTTCTAAAACACCATATTGGTGAATTTTATTCTCTGAACCTAGACGATATAATGGCCTTTGTTCAGTTAGGCCAATATTTCCGGCACTTATGTTTCCTGCAGCTAATGTGTCGGATGTGTGCAAAGAACTATTGCTGGGAGAATCATCAATATGAATGAAGGAGTAAGACCTGAGATCAGGAAGCGAAAGAATCCTTCCCAGTGTAGGACGTTTTTCTGGAATAGGTGAGGCTGTGTCTGTTCTGGACCTTACCCTCTCAGAGATCTGGTCTTTTGTTTCTCTGTTTAAGTTAATCTCAAGTAACCTATTGTACCTATCAACCGATTCATTAAACGAGGATGTTCTTTTGAAGCGTTGCAATGGGCTTTTGCTGAAATCAGAACGTAGTTGGCTACTCCAACTGCTGCCAGGACTGTACTGGCTAAACTTGTTGAAGTCTGGAGTCATATGACCATCGTCATTTCCATCCCTTGAGACTCCACGACCATAAGGAACTTTATGTTGCACTGCGTCCATAATAATCCGATTCGACTCTTTCTTTCTGTCCCTGATTACATGTTTTATTTTCTCTCTGAGATTCTTGAAACGATTGAGGGCAACACTTCCATCTTGCCTTTTCCTCAGCATGTTGGCTGAACTTGGAGAAGCATTGCCTGAAAGCTCGAGCTCCGTATACGAACCTTTTAATGCCGGCAAATGCTTATTGACTTCTTTCGTCACTTCCATACGACGATGCAGTTCATTGTCCTGTTTTTCCTGTTTGGTTACAGGATTGTACGACTTACAAGTTCTAACTTCCGATGAACAAGACGCTGGAAATGAGACCGACTTGGTCAATCCAGACCTCAAATTGGCCATCTGCCTGCACTGCAACTGATGAGCTAATGAAGAAGTTGGATCTTGCATGATTTTCAGGAATACTTCTTTTCTCATGTTAAGCAAATCTAAGGCGTCCATAAATAGCTTTGATTCTTGAAGTGAAGCACATTTACTAGGCTCGACCGCACATATCAACTTGCCTTGAAGAAGAGTGTGATCTCTAGCTGGTTCTCCCCCTACCTTATCAACCGCATTTTGCTTCAAGTAATTTGAGTTGAGCATTGTGGCACACACCCCACACACATTTTTGTTGCTGCTGTTTTCTTCCGCGTCTTTTGGCAAGGGAGGGTCCAATAAAGCAACTGAGTGTGCTCTACCATGACACCCCAATAACTCAGCTTTCGGATTATTCTCAGAAGATGACCCTGTTTCTGACTGTGTCCTTATGGGGCAAGAAGAACTCCTGCGATGGCGGCCCCTCCTTTTAGACATCTCCTCTGTAATTAAAGCTCTTAGTCGAGATTTAATTGAGGTTTTTGGTGCTGGACCACGCTCCACGCATTTTGTTTCGACCTGATGACATTGACAAGTACTCTTCACACTCTCACCATCAACACACTTTATTTATTAAGAGAACAAGAAATAACAAAAAACATACAGCAGAACTTCCGACTGCAGATTCAATGTTTTCTGGGATTTCAGCAGTCTCCGTACCAGTTCCCGCACTCTCTTGATCTGCAAACACTTGCAAAATTCAATAGGATTCCAATCGTAATCACAGCTATTGAAACAATATGGTGATTGAAACAGTTTACCAGAGGAATTTTTTGCCGAAGCATGTCTCTTATGAGGAAGCCTTTTCCTGACACTTTGCCACTTACTACGATGCAAATGCTGAAATATTCCCCACATACATCCTGGGCCATGGTTCAACGGCATATGAGAGTCCTGCTGACGCAAGTTCTTCCCCATTCTGTTGCTACATATATTATATAATTTCAGTCAACACCTTTTCCCATAACCAAGCCCTGATTCAAACCGCCAACTCAATTTTATGAGCTCCCATACATCAACCGAATATAAGAATGTAGGATCAACATTTCCGTAATTTGCTGAAATTCACGAAGAATCCCTGTAGCTGAGTGTTTAAATCCTCAAGAAATTCAATCGCACGTTCAGGTTTCTCAAAGAAGGAGAGACACGAGATACGATCAAAAGGCAGAGATATTTCTTCATACCAGCATCAAAATTTGATCATTCACATTACCAGATCACAACGAGATACGTAGATTTCATAAATAGCATACCTTTGTGGGGAAACCCGGTTGATCCGACGTCCATGTTATGGTCTGCGGTCATGCCCATGCACCCAAATTTAGAGCGAGAGAAGAGAGGAGAGCTTTTCTCCTTTTCCCATAAATAAATAAATAAACCAAGTTTTAGAGTCACCAAATTTTTATTGGTTAGCAGTTAGCATTTGTATACTTTTGGCGCCTCTTCCGCAACTGTTCCCCATTTTTCCTTCTCGCCTTTTTCGCCATTAATCATCAATAATTATAAAAATAATTTCACATAAATTAAATAAAAATAATTTAATGAAATTAAAATTCATAAAATATTACACTAATTAAAATTAAAGAGTTTGATAAGGAATGTTGTTAATATAAATAATTTAAACGCACTTGATGTGTATGCATAATTTAAAATTTTAACATATTTATTTAATTGAATGAAAATAAATAAATAAATTTTAAATGTGCACGAATTCAAAGTTATCAATATAACTAATTAATCAAAATGTTTAGTTATTTAAGGAAAAAATAAGTAAGGTTATTTTAGATAATTTATATTTTGTCTACCAAATTAGTTACTACCAACCTTTGAAATCTTAATAAATATTTTTATCTTGATATAAATTTTGTGTCTGCAAAAAATAATTACAATTCTAGAAAAAATGTGGACAAGATAAAATTTTATAAATTTAAATAAAAAATATTGTTACAATATTTGAAATAAAGATTATTCCCTGATTCTTTGCTCCAAATGTCGATCTAAGGACTAACGACTCCTTCTTAAATCGGATGCCCAATCTCCTTAGGACTTGTGAAAAAAAAATTATAAACCAACTTGAAATACAGTATCGAGACCTTGAGGTTTGATGCCAATAAAGATGAAGAACTCGAGTTTTAGAGAGAGTCGTGGTAGAAAGTTTTTGAACTTATTTTTGTTGTGAATTTATTATGTATATATAATGACTTATTGTATGGTGAAGCCCTTTACTATATATAGTGAATTTAAAAAATGTTTTTTCCTTTCCTTTTTTCACTAAAACTCATTGATTAAACTTAGCATAAAGGAGGTGTGGGAAATGGGCTTTCATTAGCAGTCCAATGGGCCAGGCCAGAACGGTGAAGTTGGACTGGATTTGGAAGAATGAACGGCTGAGAAAATTAATTAATAATAATAGCAACGGAAAATGAAAAGTCATGAAATCAAGAGCCACCTGAGTTGAACGTCTACAATTTGCAATTGACCAACACATATATATGTTATGATATCACTATTCCAAGTTTGAAAATTCAGCAATTTGGAGGCTAAACGCTGAACCAAATTATGGTTTCTTTCATTTTCTTTTAGGTTAATTGTATATAGACTTCATCTATAAATATCAAATTACAGCTTTTCTGAAAAAAGAAAAAGATATTAGAATTGCACTTACATCCCATTAAAAAATTCTCTATTTACACCTGATACCTTCTGCTAAAGTTGGACAAAAAATGCTGATGTTAACAAAAAAAAAATTACATAAATTTTTAATTTTGTCCCTAATTTAACATTCACATGTATATTTTTGTATTTAAAAGAGATAAATCTAATATTTATATATATATATGGAATGAGGTTAACATCATTATAGTTTTTTCCTTATAAGTGTAAAATTATTACGTAAATATATTAAATGAAGGGTAAAATAAGAAATTTATGCATTTTTTTTTACTAGCGTTAGTATTTTTCATCCAAATTCTTACGAAATGGTGTAGGATTGTAAGTATAATTTTAAAATTTATTTCAAAAAAATATAATTTTACATTTTTAAAATGGATTTAAATGTATACGCAAGATCCTCCTTTCTAATAGTTTAAATTTTTTAATAAAAATTAGTTTTCTAAAATTTATACACTGAAAATTTGAATTGTATCTACATTATTCATGAAAATTCTAATGAATCCCATAATTTAATTGAAACAAGCTTCGACATTGGTAATAATCTCTACATATTACTAATTACTATTGAGCGAAAACCCTCCCGCAGTAAGCTCAAATAACGAATGCCCTAATCAACTATTATAATGAATTGTCGGTTACGAAAACCCTTAATATCATAAATTAATATTACAGAAAATATTAACAGATATTTTTAGATTTATAAAAGACAATAATAGATAAATGAGAATAGAAAAATGTTAGGCTCAGAGGTTAGATCTGGTGATAAGTAGCCCATAGCCACCAAGGCCGGCAACCACACACCGGTTGCTGAAAGCCCAAAACGCACCACTAAGGAATTTGTCAACAAAGGATCACACATATCCAAATCAACCACTTGGATTTCCACTTAGGAGATAGTTCACGAAAAACACTATTAACAAGATAGGAGAAAGGGAAAGAAGATTTTTGTTTTATCTATTATTCTTACCAGAAACAATTGGGGAGGAGGCATTGATGATGGTGATAGAGAAGAACGGTGAAGGGAGAAATCGAGAAGAGAAGATACGATAAAAATCATAGTGAGTGAAGGGAGATGGGGATTAGGAGGCGAGAGATTGAGGGAACTTAGATTTACGGTTACGACTGTAGAAGATTGAAGAAAAATATAGCAGCATTCAGGTCGGATTAGTGGATTAGATTGGCGACTTGGGCTGAGCAAAGAGTGAACTAAAGAGGTGAGTGGGCTGCCATCCAAAGGTGTCGGCTTGGGTGGTGTGGGTTGGACCTACCAGTGGATCATAGGCCATAATTTTATTAGTAATTACTAAACAAAAATTCATTGTGGACATGCTTAATGCCGTCCTAACGTGTTAAAATAGTTTTCTAGTTATATGCCAATATTATTTGACTTATGTGTATATAATTAATGTAGCTTACTATTAGGCTCCTGGAAATATAAAGTTCAATGTTATCTCCCTTAATTTATTTAATTAATTAATACCAGTACCAAAAAAGGTAATAAATGAAAGAATTGTTAGCTAGCTACAGCTGTTGCAATTTTGGTCGTGCAATTTGGGACGCTGAATTTTCAAATAGTCAAGCTGCGAATGGTTCAGATTGCCTATAATAGGGTCCAGTCAACTAATGAGAAAGCTAGCACGCAAAGTCATTTATAACAAATAGTATATTGCATCTGGCTTTTATGATATTTGGTATAATTATAAATAATTTTTTATTGTTAAAAAATTATTAATACTTAGTGACTTTAACTGCCATTCAACAAGTAGCTCAGAATCGTTAGTTTTCATTTATTTTCCGTGGACAAACTAATCAAAATACCATTGTAGACCTTAGATTATAATTTTAGTTATTTATTTTAAATTTTTTATAGACTAAGTGGATAGTTTTTTTTTATAATTTTAAAAAAGTTTCCATCCACCTCGTCTATTTTTTTATAATTTTTTAATTTGTTTATAATAAGATACAACAAGACAAAATTAACATTAATTTTATATAATCTCATCAAATATGAGGCGGTATTTATAATTTTCGAACAACAAAAAAGTATTTATGACTATAATAAATTTCAATAAAACTTAATTAATTTAATTTATCCACACAAACACAAAAAAACTTGCCAAGAAAGGCAATTAATTGCCTACTTTGATGTGTAACTCAGAATACATTAATTATTAATTAATAACTAATAAAGTAAAACGAATTAAATTCAGATGGGAAGGTGGAATAATTAGTATTTGTGAGTTTAACAATTGATTGACCAAAACACATCGAGTCCATATATATAAACAAAGTCGTATTAAATAATCTTTTCAGAATAATTTTTGATTGATCCTCTTCGTCTCTAACAAAGAAGACAATTTCAATTGTGTCCAATATTAATAAATTTATTAATAATTGCAATTTCTTTTTTCAATATTTTTCCACTACTTACCACATTCATTATTTTATTTTATTTTTTTTTATTTTCTGAGTGTTAAAACGTGTAAGTTTTAATAGGAAAAATTTAAAAAAAAAAAAAAGGCAGGAAGATGTAGGAGGTTGAATTTTAGGAAATAAAGTAAAAGTCAAATAGCATGAAAAGTCAAAACCACTGTACAACACGCGTACTTAAAATCCGTGTTTCTCCCGTGTGCGCGTGCGCCGTTTTACTCTGCGTGAAGCCTTTGCGGTGCGACTTTGGGTAAATTATTTTAAATTTTTATTATAATTATAAATATTTTTTATTATTTAAAAAAGTATAAATAATTTTATAAAAGTAATAATTTGTCTAACAAATACCCTATCATTACAGCTCATTGTAGGGAGGTAATTTTAAAATATTTGAGTAGTTTTAATAAACTATTTGTTTTATTATCCTTGTTGTTCATTTAATTGAATGTATATAATAAAATCTTAAATTATATACACACATCGAATATGGTCGGTGCCTAATGTGTTATGATGAGACTAAAGGAAATTTATTTTTATTGTGGATGTGACACTTTTATCCTTTTCTTTTAAATATTATTTGAAATTTTTTATCTATACATTCATAAAAAAAAAGGTAGATTCTTCTGGATATTTGACATTTAATATGGGATAAGAGATAGTTTATATGAGCTATATCTCCAAAGAATAAAAGTAGTGCACATTTTCCAATATTTAATAGGGGTAGGTGTGATAATAAATCATCTAGTTTAAGAGAAATTATATCTAATTGATATTTTCATAAATTATTTTAAAAAATTTAAGAAAAATATTTAATTGGGTAGGAGGGCGTTGCATGAGATGATTTATGTAGCGGGTAGAGGAGAGTCCGTATGGAGGCAAGGAGATGATTATTTAAAATAGTGGGGAGTGCTTCCAGAAACGATTGAGTTATTCAGCATGCAAGAAGGGTAAAAATACATATAAAACTAATATTTTAAATTATAATTAAATAGAGATGCGTGATATTGACGGACGGCTTCCCAGCCACCATTTTCTCATACCACTCTCAAAGTTTTTCCCTAATTCCATCTCTTTTCCTCATCTAATAATATTATACATTGTTATTACATACATATAATAAATAATTATTTATATTTTATAATATATTATAAATAAAAATAAATTATATTATTACGTTAATATAAAATTTAAAAAATTAAACAAGTTAGTTGCCTTATCAGTTGATGGGAATTTTTGAAATTATAAAAAAATGAAACGCTATTGTCAAAACTGCTACTTTATATCTATAACACATCTGTATTATTCTTTCTTTCTAAATAATAGTATAGATAATGTAATGGTAATAATAATAAATATCTATTAATATATATATTTGAAGCAAGTGTTTTGATCAAAATTGAGCAATTTTGACTCAATACTAATTTTCTAGAATTTTAAATTTTTTTAATTGTAAAAATTCTCTATTTGGTAATGTATATTATTATTTTCAATGCATTTAATATGTTTAAATTATATCCCCTATTTATTATTAATTGATAGATATTATTCATTTTTAATTCATACTTTTGAAATTAATTTTTCAAAAACTATTATTTTCAAAAATTACGTAAACATATATTTGTTGAAATTATAGAAATTACATGATTTTTTTTTAAATACAGAAAAAATTGCACAAAAAATTGAAAAAATACAAAACAAGAAGCAAAATTTCAGAAATTACAGAAATGTATATAATTTTCAGAAATTTGAGAAACTTAAATTTCCAAAAATTACTAAAATTAATAAAATTATTAGAAATTATCTTTTTGATTTTTTTTAAATTCATAATTTTAGTATGAGTTTTTATTTTATGAGTTCATGAAATATATGAGTTTTTGTGTTAATTATAATCATTTTGGTTTAATTTGTCTTTATTATTTTTTTATAACTTCATAAAATTTCTTATGTTCGAAATTCTTTTCCTTGATTTTTAATTTTTTTATTATTAACTTTCATTTAATGAGATCATGAAAGATTGAATTTTTTAGTATCTATTTTTTTCATGAGTTCATGAAATATATGATTTTTCTGTTAATTATAAATATTTTTATTTCATTTGTATTTATTAATTTTTATGAGTTCATAAAAATTTCTTATGCTTGAAATTTTTTCATTGGTTTTTAATTTTTTACGGGTTCATGAAATATATTATTTTTGTGTTAACGTTGCAATTTTATGAATTAGTCATTTGATTGGTTTATTATTTTATTTCATATATTATAAGCTCAACTTCAACAAATTAACTATATTTTCATCATATAATTTGCAATTTATCTTCTTAAGAATTTTCAGTTTGTCATAATTGAATTTATTCTTAATAACTTTCTTCAATATGAAGATGGTTCTCTTTTAATTTATAAAAGTAATACTTATTCAATTATTTTTGTTTATATATATTTTTTTATAGATTGTGAATTTTAATTTCTTTAATATTGATGCAATGTAATTTGAAGAATAAAACTTATTTGTGTTATTAATTAAAAAACACCTCTTTCATATTATTTTTACATAATTAAAACTTTTATAAAATATATGTTAATTATTAATTAATTTAATCCGTGCATGGACAGATGTACTAGCACTGCATCAAAGATGCAGTCATCGGTTCTCCCGAGAGTTCACAATTGCCGCGAGCAAACATATTAATGATGAGGAAGGCATTTTTGTTATGCTACTAATACTTGTACTTGCTCGCCTATTCTGCCCAAGCTTGGCTGAGGAAGAGTTATGGAACGTAAAACAAAAAAATACGCTGATGAGTCGGGGCATACTATGTGTAGTGATTCCATCATTTTTAAACGATAAAACACACTAGTGTATATATATCACCGAGACTTTGATTGATTGATTAAAATTGGAGTTTCAAAATAAGAAAAATCGTGAATTCAAATTCCACGAATATGAATATATGTATACTTTTATATTGGTTTATTATTATTTTATTTTATTTGAATATATTCATTTGTTTGAACAATTTTATTTATTAAATTAATTTTAATTTAAATATATTGATTAAGGCAGTGAATGGTATTTGAGAAAAATAAGATATATATATATTGTCTGTATATATGTGGGGACCTCTGCAGCCCACCAAAACCATATGCATCGAATATTAAACAAATCTTACATTTTTAATCAAACGTCTTCCAAAGTCAACTCTCTCTCTCCTCATTTATCTCCTCCTCCTCATCTCTCTCTCTCTCTCTCAACTCAGGTTACCAACTCATGAATTTTCAACTCTTTCGACTCCGACCCTTTTGATCTCTATTTTGGCTCTTGAACGCAAAAGGGAACAGATTGAGTCTCTTCTTTTGAGTTTCTGTAAAAGATGGGGAATGGAATAGGAAAGATGAGTCTATGCTTCGCGGGAGACGCCGGGGAGATTTCCCGGCGAAGGAACGACATCGCAGTTTGTTTATCGGATCCTCTTGATGAGGGATTGGGCCACTCTTTCTGCTACATACGACCCGACCCACTTCACAAGACTCAATCGCTGGAAGATTCTTTCGCCGCCCCACAAACGACGGCTTTTAGGACCATCTCCGGCGCCTCCATCTCCGCCAACACCTCCACGCCTCTCTCCACTGACCCTTTTGCTTACAATAGCTCAGCTTTAATCGACAAGGCTTCAGCTTTTGAAAGCTCCAATTTTTTCTCCTCTATTCCCCTCCAACCAATTCCTAGGAACTCTATCTCCACAGTTAAATCCGGCCCGATTTTAAGGAGTTCTGTCCCGGGATCAGGACCAATCGAGCGAGGGTTCTTGTCCGGTCCGATTGAACGGAGCTTCATATCTGGGCCACTGGAGAATCAGTTTGATCAGTTGCAGAGGTACAGACCTAAATCCAAGAAATGGGCTTTGGTTAAAAATTTGAAAAAAGTGATGTCAAAATCTTTCTGGGGTTTTTCTAAAGAGTTGAGGATTAGTGATAACGAGCATAATAACGTTGTTGTGAGTGGGAGTAACAGTGGAAACAGTAGTACTGTTACCAGTCATAATTTGAGTAGTGACATGAGTTTAATTTATGAGAATGATGATGTTGGGAATGAATCTTTTGGAAGTCAAAATGTGCAGTGGGCACAGGGGAAAGCTGGTGAGGATAGAGTGCATATTGTGATATCTGAGGAACATGGATGGATTTTTGTTGGGATTTATGATGGATTTAACGGCCCTGATGCTACTGATTTTCTGTTGAATAATCTCTATTCCAATGTTTACAAGGAGCTTAAAGGGTTGTTGTGGTGTGATAAGGGCGGTTCCTGCGAAAATACGATTGATGCTTCTTTTATCTCAAAGAGTTTGGATAGTAAAGAAAGGGTAGAACTTGACAGGAAGTTGAGGGAGAAATTGAGCAATTTGGGACCTGATGGGGTTGCAGGTAATAATACTATGACCGTTAATCATTTGGGAGTTTTGAAAGCGTTGTCTGAAGCATTGAGGAAGACTGAAGTATCGTATTTGGAGATAACTGATATGATGTTAATGGAGAATCCCGAGTTGGCCTTGATGGGATCTTGTGTTCTGGCGATGGTGATGAAAGGTGATGATGTTTATCTGATGAATGTTGGGGATAGTAGGGGTGTTTTAGCTCAAAAGGTTGAGAATGATGCTCAAATTGAAAGGATGAAGAAGGACTATGAAGAATCATCACTCTATGGTTATGAATATGAGAACGTGCATAATTTGAGTTCTTGTCAGCTCACAATGGATCATAGTACATCAGTTAAGGAGGTAAACATATTTTCATATTTCTTCTTTAAGGTTGAATCTTGCGTTGTTAGTTCCTTCATGTACTAAAAATGTTCTGTGTTTTGCATATTCCCAGGAACTAAGGAGGATTAGGAATGCTCATCCAGATGATGCTTCTGCAGTTATCAACGACAGAGTGAAAGGTTCTCTGAAGGTCACTCGGGCATTTGGAGCTGGCTTTCTCAAACAGGTAAAGAACCTACTTCTTGGCTTCTCCTCTTCAAGCTCCATTACATGACTTATACATGTGATGCATTCTGTTAATGCATAAATAGACGCAGCTCATAATCCTCTGTTCTCCCGACCTATATATAGAAGATGCTAGCCGATACACCAATATCGTTTCTGTATCCATATTTGCTCCACTATTTGCTTTCATTTTAACGATCATGATTGAGAAAGAAATATGGGAGTTCATATAACTAGGAGAGAATTTCCTGAATTGATGATTAACATTGTAAACTGTGTTTTCTTGTATTGCAGCCCAAATGGAACAATGCACTTCTTGAAATGTTCAGAATTGACTACATTGGAACTGCACCCTACATTACATGCTCGCCGTCTCTTTGCCACCACAGACTTGACCCCAAGGACAAGTTCTTGATCTTGTCTTCGGATGGCCTCTACCAGTACTTCACCAATCAAGAGGCCGTTTCAGAAGTTGAAACATTCATGTCAACATTCCCTGAGGGAGATCCAGCCCAACATCTTGTTGAAGAAGTTCTATTCCGTGCTGCCAAGAAAGCTGGTAAGAAACTCTACAAAATTGCATCACAGATATGTACAGAAATGTAGGAGACTGTCTAAAGCTAATACAATGAATCTTGTGATGATTTTAGGTATGGATTTCCATGAGTTGCTCGATATCCCTCAAGGTGATCGACGAAGGTACCATGACGATGTCTCGATCATCATTATATCTTTCGAAGGAAGGATATGGCGTTCATCGGTGTAACTAGCATTAGGATTAGAGATACAAGTAGGAATACAGACAGAAAATTTACAAGAAAGTTCCAAGGGTTTATATACTTATAGCATACCAATAACTAGGTTATATCTTGAGAGTTTCGATATAGAGCTGTGTGTGTGGACCAGTTGGTGGGGATTGTAAATGCCCATAAACCCCAAAGGTTTTCTTCCCCTTTTCTGGGAATTTCATATGACTTGAGAATTTTGTATTTTGTGGCATTCTCCTTCAAGAAGTGCCCTTCAGACACCGATAAATTCTTAATAGACAGGCCGACTGGTCGAATTCTTTTGTTCTTTTTCATGTTTCTTGCATTTTTCATTACGGGAATATCAAAACTGCTTCTTAACTTGATCTACTACCTGATTGATTGTTCTTTGCCCAACTTTTAGTTCTTCGTAGTTGTTTTAAGTATGGAGTTTCATGTCTACTTTGAGGCACAAACCTTAAACTTTCTGATGGATGTTGGTAAATGTATGCATCCGACCCAGAACTGGTAGTACATTAGCTTTCTCATCTACTTCGACTTGGTTTAGGCAATTGTCAACATAATTAGCGACATTTCTGGTCCTAACCTCAATAATTTTCACGTGTTTGCCAGTTTTGGTTTGAACACTAAACGTCAAAGTAGTTTTAGGTCCTGAGGCGAGTGCCGTGTTGATAAGTAATTTATAAGTATTTTCTTAATAATAGTTTTTAGGTTCCGACATGAATGCTGTATCGATAAGTAATTTATAAGTACTCACTCATAAACAATTTACGGTCCCTACGTCTAACCCCTTAGTGACTGAAATGCTTAATTCAGTAATTACAGATATTGGAGATGATCAATACAGAAATTTGTCCGAGTTTTGCGCGTTTCATTCCGCCATCTCATTCTTTCTACTCCTAATTCCACATTATTAATTAGCTAAGACTTGGGGGACTATTCATTATTTTATTTTATTAAGAAGAACACACGTAGAGGGTAGACTTTCAACTTCAACACATAACAATAAGTCATATGTTTCAGACTTAATCCAACAGTCAAAATAATTATTGAAAAATAAAAACCTAATATTCACAAATAACACCTACTTCTTTATTATATGAACTATTGAACAAAAAAGAAGAATCCCATTACAGCTTAAATTCTAGGATCTAAATTTCAAAAGCCAAATCATAGTGTTGTATTAAAAAAAGAATTATAGGATAGACGAGCAATAGTCGCAAAATAAAATACGAGTAAATTACAAAGAACTCTTTTAGTTTTGTATAATTACAAAAAATACCTCTTGAAATTAACGATAGTATGACAAAATCCCTCTACAATGAGCTATCATGATGAGATATTTGTTAGAAGATAATAAATTTCAAAAAAATTTTGTAATTTTTCAAATAATAAAAAAATATCTATAAATATGGCAATTCTTTTTCTTAAAAAAACAAACTTTATAATTTACCCAATAAAACAACACTGAGAAAGTTGACCAACAAAAACATTGGGTGATCCCTAAATCTGTTGGAAAAATAGGGAAAGTTTCTGATTAATGTAATGGTTGTCCAAGGAAAAAAAGAGTAGGTAGAATGGTAGATGATAGATGAAGAAGCAAGTGGGAATATTTAAATATTGGGGACAATTGCTTGTGGTTTTGGTATCTCTGACATATACTGAAAGATTTTAATGTTTTAAATCAAAGTTATGGTGTGTAAGTTTTTGGAGTATGAGCATCATCAGTGAGAGGGCTGCTGTTGGAACCAGTAAGTAAAGTGATTGTCACTATTCTCTCCTTTAACATTCACCTACATCACCTAATCCATAAATTTTAGGAAAAGTGGTTCAAGTGTGGGGGAGAATGGTTCTTATTGCAAATCCCACAAAGCTTTACATGTGGTACTTCAATTCACATACTTTGTTTCTTTTTTTAGAAGATAGGTCATATGATTCAAATTTTTTAAATATACATATGTTTGTTGGAGTAGATTAAGACAAAAACAAACCAATTTTAGCACTGTAGTTTTTAATCCTAAATAAGTATTACCTTCCTCAATTTTAATTTAGTAAATTGAGATCTTGGAGTCTTTTTTGTAACCTTTATTGATAAGGTTGAGATCCCATAATTGAAAAATCGCAAGTTCGAATCTATAAAATACAGATAAACGTCTTTTTTTTTTGTTATAGTTGTATTCATTGATTTAAAATTTAATTTTGAATTATTTGAATTTTGAAAAATGTAATAAAATTGCGTTCTCTCTCTCTCTATATATATATATAAAGAAACTTCTTAATAAAACTTGTTTGCGTGTTTTTTCAGTGCTTAAAAGTCAAAAGGAAGCACTCAAAATAATTCTAAACTCAAGATAACTTCTTCCTAGAATTTTAGTTTTAAGAATGAATTTGTAGACTTTTTTGCAAGCTACGAACAGAGGGGTTGAAGCTTGGGAGCCAATTAAGTAATATTTAAGTCAAACCACACCAATTTTACTTTTCCTGTTAATAAAAATCTCGAAAATGTCTTAGCTGAGCGGTCAAAATTAAAAATAAAATCAAAATTTCATGAACAAATTTGAAGTTATGAATTTAAATCCTATCTAACTTATTTTTATTATATATAAGTGTTTAATCTCTTTTTATGTAGGTTATTGTTTTATCTCCCATGACCAAGTTCAAAATCATGAATTCAAGTCCCATTGGATGTATGAATATGTTTCTCATTGCATGTGGATTATTAAGTTATTGTAATCTGTTACTGATATTGATGTATTAATTGAACCGATATAATTTATTATTAATTCTTAATTATATTGATATATTGATTGAATAATTATAAAAAAAGAAAAAAAAAGAAAAAACCCTAATTGCTGCAGCACCAAATCACGGGAGAAGAATCAAATTAAATTTAGCGTGTAGAAAAGTGGATATAGTATTAGTCATGGGCCATGGCTGCATAGTCATTATGATGTACTTACACATTCTTCAACTCAAATTATATCATTTGCACGTAGCCATGCAACAAGCCACAGAAGCTTCAGTATTGACCACTGTTTATAGACAACCCGGAAGTAATAAACTCTGCTAATCTTTCAAGTCAGAGTATTTGATTTTGTTGATATTTTTCAGCAAAAGTATTGAATGCTCCAGTTTATTTCAAAGTCCATATAATTTCAAAAAATTACAAAAAGGTCCAGTTGAACCTGGCCCACCACCATCAACCATACAACTGTCAGTGCACACCAGAATTTATGATCAATAAAGAAACTGATGAGTATTAATGACCTCAACTGTGATCTCAGTGGGAAAAAGAGTAATGAAAAACAAGAAAGTCATCCTGCAAATGGGAGAACATTAGCTGTGTGGTCTAAATTCAATCTAATTTTATCATGTTCTCATAAGCTGAAGATGATGATCTTGCATCTGACGCAATTCTTTTTTATTATCTTCCACAATAGACCGGCAACAAAAAACAGAGGAATTTGGACTTAAATGTGAAAAAGAACTTTTTTCTCATTCAATGGGAAATTTAAATTCATCACAAGATGTTGATACACGAAATATATAACACACAGTCGATCAAACAGCATTTGAAAACATAGGTAGGTTCATATATACAGAAAAACTCAATGTTTGACTTCTTCATGAGAATCACGAGATATTATCTTTAAGGGTTCTAAAAATGTTACACAAGGAGAGTGGGCAAGTATACTTCTAGAAGAAGAAAAGGACAGCAGCATCAACAGCTGCACATACCTCCAACTATGTCCTGGCTGATGCTGAAGAAAATTAATCTTACCAGCCAGGAAATTGCTAAGAGAGATGAGATCAGATGATAGCAAGCCCAAAGTGATTTCATTGCATCATCCACGAGTGAGATCCATATTGTAGCAAGTAGGATTGCAAGGATAAGGACAATCAATTTGCTTAGCTGCTGCTCTTTTGAAGTACCAATCACCTACTGATTCCGCAACTGTCTGTTTAACAAATATCAAAGATGTCTGTCAAGTAGATTCAGAAGAGCCGTGAACTCATCAAGTTATAACATAGGGAGGCTTAATCAAATTAAATGTTATTTCAGGTCATCATGAATACATGTTCTATCTAACACATAGTAAATAGCTTAATCAAATGGTACCTAAAACTGAAGCAATATAAATTAGAATGTGAATACGAGAACCATATCGAAGTGCATGGCAACTATCCTGTCTCACAATATAACTAGCTGAGTCAAGCGACAGGTCTAGCATGTACTGCATTTGGGTCTGATTTCCAACTCTGAACTCCAACACAGCATAGTTGACTGGAAGTGCTCGAAACTTGTATATTTGAAGAGCTCAAGCTCAAAATCAAAAATACTTTTAACAAAACCGGGCTTATTACATGCAAAGAATTTTGTTCACTTCTATGTAGGCACTTTTATTGGATATCGCAAGCAAGGATGATTTAGAACTAACCTTGTTGTTGATTCTGGGAGAAGTGGGTGAATGCCATGTCTCAGCTGCCCATGTTTGGCAGTGAACAAAGCAAGAATTTATAAACATTCCCATTTCTGGATTTTGCTGAAATTCATTAAGCGTCTTCAGTAATGAGTTTCTGTAACCTGCATGCATGAGAACTAATTACACCGCATACAAAATGACGAACTTCTGCGCTAATGTATATATTTCCAGCATCTGAAAATGAGCTAATTTCATGCAAGTATCTAAAGATGCTTTTGTTTTTTTCTATGAATGGTAAAGAGGAATTACTCCACTTTGACCTAAGTCACTTTTGCATCTATATACTTGTCCGCATCATGCAAACAGTACATTTACTTTGTAGGAGAGGAGCTACATGAATCTCGTTTCCAAGCCTCACAAATGGAGTGAATCCCCTGCTATAGGTAATTCCTTTATGAGCAGAAGAGACTCACAAGAAAATGAATTTTTCGTACTACACGGGGCTTCTGAAGGTCAATGGAAGGGAGAAACAACCTTTGGTGATATATTTTCAAGGAAAATCTGCACCTCATTCTTCTGAGGAATCTATAATTGATTTAGTTACAGTGACTACATGGGAATATAATCATCTCCCAAGGTAAGTCCCGCAAATGTGATAAATTTTTTAGCATGTGCTAGATATGAGCAGTAAAATAAGTCATGTCTAACATAATACCGTGAAGCACTTCTAGCTGGCTGGAATCACATTTCAAAATATTTAGCTTGCACCTGGGCCAGCTGCCACCAGGGTCTGATGAAGCAGGTACCAAAATATTTGCTATCTGAAAGAAGTCACAAAATTTTTATATATATAAAAGACAAAAATGTTTAAAATATAGCATGAGACTAGGAAAATACCTGCCAAAAATCATATGCTGGTTGAACAAGGAAGATAGGTGTCTTTATATTTCCAATAAATTCTTGAGGAAAGAAACACTGGCACCAGAATCCATGATAGGGAACCAAAATTGAGTAATGTAGAAATGTTTCATATATTTACCGAGAAAAAGGAAAAGCTTAAGAAACCAGACACTGGGCAAATATAGAAAAGAAAATGCACCTTATAAGGTTCAGATCTGGTAACACAATCATGGTTCAAACTTTTAGCCACACCCTGCAATCAGGTGAAGTAAACAGGAAATATTAGTCATCTTTCCAATATTATAGAAGAGGATACCTACCTTCTTTTTTTGAGAGAAGGATACCTGCCTTCTGGTTTACAGGAATTTCATAATTTTACAGTTACTGTCATTTTGCTTAGAAAATATACATAGATATCTTGCAAGCAAGATTTATTTGTTCCAGATGGCCAGAAAAGCATTCTCTTCTAATAACAATATAAGTAAAATAAAATCCTCGCTGAACGATATAAAGTTATAGTAGAGCCAATAGTGCATTAAACACTACGACAGCAACCCTAGTGCCTGCTTAATGCTTATTGGACACCCACAACAAGAAGACTTCAGAGTTACCATATTATTTATGTGAACCATGAAGCAGCTCAACAAATGGTCCCTGTTCTAAGACTTGAGGATAAAAAAGTACATCTCTCATGGTTGTAAAAGGTTGCAGTTTATATGGTGAAACTCATCTCATCAATATGATATCATATATGCATTCCAACATAAGCACAAAGGCTCTCAGACAAATGTAGTCTCTTTTAGCAATACTGGGCACTTCCCAATCTGATCTCATACTAATTTTCCTGAAATGGGAACTATGCAAAATTGCATATTAAACATAAAGCTATCTTCAGTGAAAGAAGGATCACAAAGTGCAAAGACACTGTTACAAAACCATCTTTTCAACAACCTTGGTCATGCAATAAAGTAGACTTCATGTAGAAAATATATACGGACATAAACAAGGCATAGGATTAGGTTATGAAGTTTTAGGATAACCTGCAGGTGTACAACATCATGATAAAAGGACTCTATGGTGTGATTTCCAGCAATATCTTTCCTGTCCACAGAAATAAATCACAACACAATTGAAACAGGATTGCAGAACAATGAACCTAAACAGAAAAGCCTCAGATTATCAAAGAATTTTTCCATGAAGACCTTTATCTCTCTCTCTCTCTCTCTCTCTCTCTCTCTCTCTCTCTGTACGTATATTTCTGATAACAATACAAGAAAGCATCTCAACAAAAGTTTATCTCTATGTATTTTATTCTGTTTATATGTTAAAACTCTAAAAGCCCATCCATATTGGGTAAAACCCAAAAAATTAGCCAAGACCGCAGAAACAATTGTAAGCCCTTGTCATTTTCAAATATTCATACAGTCAAAGATACAAGAGGTAGTAATTGTGCGCCTCCTGAAAGGTATATAGTACAGTTCTTAACCAAAGACTAATCTTCAGCTCCTGATGCAGACCCTGTGGCTTTAGATGCAAGACATCCCCAAGCCAGTGCAACTTGTTGAGCATGTAGAATCATTGGGAATCTCTTCAGGTTACTATACTTGGTCAATAAAACTCACACCAAAAGTGACTACATGATGTCACTACTTCACTATTATTTTATGTCCTGAGTAAAAGTAAGAACAACACATGTTCTTCAAGAATATCAACTATACAACTTATACTCTTACAGAGCCTACTCAAAGGAAATTGACATGAACGAAAGAAAGCATAGTCCATACCAATTATCATGGAGTAAGTAGTGTCAAGTCTAATGTAAGTCGGGCAAGAGATGTCTTTCTTGGTGGTGGAGATCAGTTGAAGGTGACCCAACAAGAAAATGCAGTCAAACAGAGAGAAAGAGAGAGAGTAAAGCACATACTCATTAAGGAAAAAACCTGCATCTGCAAGGCACTTGACATTTGCATCTTTTGGCAGAAGACCCCGAAAATCATCACAATGTATGAGAGTCGCCAAACCACCAGCAGAGCATCCTGTAAGAAGGGCCTGAAATTACAGAATAGAACACACTAGTAAGAACCTAATATATTTTGCAACTGAGAGTAATTTAGCTCTTCAGCTAACTGAAACAATGAGGTAAACTATATCTATGGCACCAAGAGAAAGTCAACTTCATCACGAGATGAACCTATTTCAATAATTTCAACGACATCATGCAGGAACAAACGAAAAAATGGGAACTTATGGACCGGTTGCTGAATATGAAGTCCCAATAGAAGCAAGAATGAACTTCCGAAATGGTCAGTATAGAGACAACAGAAACTTGATCCACCCAAATAAGCAATTGAAACATATATCACATTATCAGAATGACAATTGCAGATATGACAATCATATATTTTCTCGTTAACAATTAAACACCAAATCAGTAAAACATAAGACATTAACATTACTCTTTAGCTACAAAAAGAAAGAAAATATGGACAGAGAAGCCAGTTTATATACCTCTCTAGCTTTAGTCATTCCAATTGACAAGAGCTCATCCATAACCGTGTCCCAGATAAGCTGACCTCTAAAGAAAATTTTTGTTCCATTCTGGAATATAGATGAATCAAAATGAATTTAAGTTACTCTGATTACATTACTCCATTGTATCATGCAGGCTGACAGGCATCGTAGAAAAGTGTATAAATATTCCAACATTTAGATGTTAATCTCCTAAAATGGACTTACTCCAAACTCATTATGAGGGTGACTGGAAAATGAGGATCCATCACAATAACGTAATTTCACCTTGTTCCAGTTGAAAAAATCTGAAAATGACCAGAGGAACAAATAACCAAAAAAGTCAACATGAAATTTCACATCACATCCAGAGGTATAAATCCATAGCAATTGTATAAATAAGATTTCGAACAAAACATTTTTGTGGCGGTGTATACCATGGTACACCACGGACTATGACTTTTGTATGTTGGAGAAGATATGGATGTACAGCATTGGTGAAGTGCAGAAGATTAGGTTGCAGTTAAAGAGAAGCATGCATTTTAACCGCATATAAAAGTCCAAGTCTACACGTACCAAATATTTACTTAGAAAAGAACAAAAGAACTGGAAACATTGTAAATTAGGGTGCAAACATTGAATAATATACCAGGATTATGAAGTGGGTCATGGCTCAAAATTCCCAAGAATTCAACTTCATGCTCCATGTAGGTCGATGAACCTAGTTTCGTTCTCCTCCGAGCAGAACAAGATGATAAAGTACTGCACCATCCTCCACCCTATGCATAGCAAGATAATATATATAAGTATTAGGTCCACCACCACTTTGAAAATCTAAATAGAACTTTCAACAGTTCATGCCACAAGATCACCAGTTAGCTCAACCGTAATTGATCAAGGGTGTTGTAGATACACTCTAACACCTCCAAATCATTTAATGTAAAGCATAAATCCTAGCATAAAAAGAACTTGACATATATATCATCCTATTAAATGTACACAGAAACATATCAGATCTTCCTTTGACAATGTGAACAAATGTTAGATTATTCTGTAACTGCAAATACAGTTTGGTGAGTTTGGAAAGGCACACTACTCGTACACGAAAATATCACGTGAATAATGACTAAAGAATAATCCTGTATCCAGGGAACGCTTTGATGCAATAGTGAACGATATAGTTAATTTGTTCTAAAGTACTAAAAACCTATAAAGGTATTGCAATAGAAAGTATTGTGTTACATATAAATTATGAATAATCAGTATAGCAAGAAAAAAGGACTATTTTTTTTTTACTGTAATTTATAGTTATAGCAGACATTAACAAAAGGATATCCAATATGTTCAAATGTTCTAGTAAGAAAACAAGTAAAGATGAAACCTCAACGTGAAGAAGCCAACTGTCGGAGCCAGATCCAAAACCACGTCTTATATGATACCCAGGCACACTCCCATCCAAACAAACTGCAATTATTCGACACTGAATCAACACAAAAACGAAAACTAGCAGAAAACCACTTAAAATTCCACCTCCCATGGAAAAGATAAACAGAGAGACGCAGATCGTTACAGGCGGAATTTTTCTGCGCTTTGGATGAAGGCGTGAACGGCACCCATACAGAAGCTGTTCCTGAATTTGCACTCGTATTTGTAAATGCACGAGAAACGGACACCGGGGAGAGGATGATAAGGAAAATGGAGAATGCTGCAGCGGCGGCAAAGATGGTCCATTCCCGCTTTGATAATTTACGCCACCACCACCACCAAGAAAAGCCGCCATCGACGGAGGAGCGAGGAAGCCTGTGGTGGTTAGCTGGCATCGGGTGGAAGCGATAGAGTGATATAGCAAGCAATTATTCGACACTGAATCAACACAAAAACGAAAACTAGCAGAAAACCACTTAAAATTCCACCTCCCATGGAAAAGATAAACAGAGAGACGCAGATCGTTACAGGCGGAATTTTTCTGCGCTTTGGATGAAGGCGTGAACGGCACCCATACAGAAGCTGTTCCTGAATTTGCACTCGTATTTGTAAATGCACGAGAAACGGACACCGGGGAGAGGATGATAAGGAAAATGGAGAATGCTGCAGCGGCGGCAAAGATGGTCCATTCCCGCTTTGATAATTTACGCCACCACCACCACCAAGAAAAGCCGCCATCGACGGAGGAGCGAGGAAGCCTGTGGTGGTTAGCTGGCATCGGGTGGAAGCGATAGAGTGATACAGCAACTAACGTTGATTTCTGGTGCTGAATGTCAATCGTGGCATAGCCGTAGTTTGGTTGACTGTGGAGGTTGTAATTTGGGGTTCCACCACAAAGACGCAGGACTCCATTTTTAAATTTTGTGGAAAAGAAAGTGCAATTTAAAAGTGAACGAGTTTTCTGTTTTCTGTACTTATGTATAGCGGGAAATAAAGTGTACATATATATTTCTATTTTTTTTTTCTCTATATATGCTTGCTCAGAATTCAATATCAAACATCTCTATTATTATTAAAAAAAAACTTTTTCTTATTTTTAAAATATCTTTCAACTTATATAATAAACAATTTTTCAAATTTTATATTTTGAAATGCAAAAAATATTTATTATATACAAATACAGAAGACATGCTACAAAAGTTAAGCTAATATATATATATATATATATAAAAGTATATGGAGATGGATCCAATTTTACAATATTTCGAAGAGTCGCAGAAAACCATTTTGCGCTAAGAATTGCAACCTGTTGTAGTTATTCATAGTAGAGATCTAACTATATGTAATTCAAGTTAAAACTGCCATACAAGCATCCTCTGAAAACAACTCTAATTGACCAAAATCCGGTAACAGATAAACTAGTTATTAATAAAAACAAATCCGATATGCAAGAAACCTTGAAGGAAAAAAGGAAACACTAGAATGTAACATAGATAAGACTATTCTGCTTCTGGATTTCTGCAGAAATAAAACCAACATAATGAACACGAAAATCTCTGAACTTCACGATCATAAAGTCTAGTAGCTCTTGACAATAACTGGAAAGTTGAGGAGGAATCAGGACATTGATAAATGCTCCTGATTAGAAACATTTCCTATGCACAATTGAAGGGCCAGATTCATCATACTCGGCCTTCGCTATCCACATCTACAGACAACGATACAAAATATATCATTCAGACCAGGTAATGCATTCGAAATGTTCACAAGAAGCTCTAAATCAATCAACATATAACATACCTGCTGGAAGGTACTGAGGGATGCTAAGATGGATCCCCCAATCCAAACACTGTACTTCCTTTCAGGTGGAGCCACGACCTTAATCTTCATGCTGCTAGGAGCCAATGCACTTATTTCCTTGCTCATTCTATCAGCAATACCAGGGAACATGGTCGATCCACCACTGAGCACAATGTTACCATACAAGTCCTTCCTGATATCAACGTCGCATTTCATAATTGAATTGTATGTCGTCTCATGGATACCAGCAGCTTCCATTCCGATCATTGCTGGCTGGAAAAGGACTTCAGGGCATCGAAAACGCTCATTTCCGATGGTAATTACTTGACCATCAGGCAACTCAAAATTCTTCTCAACAGCTGAGCTTGTCTTAGCTGTCTCCATTTCTTGCTCAAAATCAAGAGCAATATACGATAGCTTCTCTTTCATATCCCTCACGATTTCCTTCTCCGCGGATGTGACAAAAGAGTATCCACGTTCAGTAAGGATTTTGGCCAACTGGTCCGTGAGGTCACGGCCGGCAAGGTCAAGGCGAAGAATAGCATGGGGAAGAGAATAGCCTTCATAAATGGGCACTGTGTGGCTGACACCATCACCAGAGTCCATGACGATACCTGCATGAAGCAAAGGATTACTGGGAAAACATCCTATGAATAGAAGTGTTGTACAGATACTGCAAGAGACAGGTTCAAATCACCAGTAAATATCCAGAGATAAAGTTAGGCTTGCAGACATACACAACACATGATTGGTACAGCATCTACAAAATATGGTGAAACTCATTATAGAATTGGAGGAGTCCGGTGGAGATAAATATAAAGTGCCACAAAGCTCCCACTAGATCAAAATTCCAAAATGGAAAAAAAATAAAAATAAAAAGATCACCAGTAGCCTCTGAATGAACAAAAACCTCAGCTAACTAACTTAGATTTTGATGTTGGTGCCAAGTTGCAATACTGTTAACAGGTAGTAGTTTCAACTCAAGATGATAGCATATGAGATTTGCCGTATCTCAACAATAGTATTTGTATGAGCAGCAGACGGTGATGCATAAAAGAAATGATAAGCTAAGTCATTAAATAAAAAGCTTTGGATATGTGTCTCAAGGAAACAGTGGCAAGTGTCACCACCCCAACCACTCATTTTGTTGATATATGAGACAAATAACACAAATGAATCCGCTGCCAGTCGACAATTCCTCGTACAGGTAAAGATCTATATGAAAGAACACAGTCTTTCACAATAGAAACTTCTTCAAGCACACCAAATTGAATCAACTTACCGGTGGTACGACCACTGGCATACAGGGATAGAACAGCCTGGATAGCAACATACATGGCAGGGGAATTGAAGGTCTCAAACATAATTTGGGTCATCTTTTCTCGATTTGCCTTTGGGTTGAGGGGTGCTTCAGTCAGAAGAATTGGGTGCTCCTCTGGAGCAACACGGAGTTCATTGTAGAATGTATGATGCCAAATTTTCTCCATGTCATCCCAATTATTAACAATACCATGCTCAATAGGGTACTTCAGAGATAGAATACCACGCTTGGACTGTGCCTCATCCCCCACATATGCATCTTTCTGACCCATGCCAACCATCACACCTGTGTGACGTGGACGGCCTATAATGCTAGGGAACACAGCCCTCGGAGCATCATCTCCAGCAAATCCAGCCTAAAACATCATGAGTTAGAATCTGAACTGTAGGAGAAAACTAACCAATAATGTTTTTGAGGATAAAGTAAGGATCTAAACCAAAGGTGAGTAGATAGAATGATCATAGCAGCAACTATACCTTGACCATTCCTGTTCCATTGTCACATACAAGGGGTTGAATATCCTCGCCGTCTGCCATTTACTTGTTGACCTGCCAACAAAATACAAGCATCATCAAGAATTTTAATAGAAAATAATAATATAGCATACTAGTGATGACATTTGATTTCTTATAGCAAAAAGTTACATAACAGCTTCAGCACATTAAAATGTGTGATACCTCAATTCATGACAGATATATGCCTTGGACAACTACAGATAGCTGTTAAAAACAACATAGTCTGAATTGAAAACATAAGTGATTAAATTGCATCGGTTGACACGAGATGTTAACTAGCTACTTAGCCAGATACTGCATCATGGCCTCAATTAGATTTCACTATTTATATCAAATAAATGCAATCTCTACTCTCTTGTTCTCTTTCTAAATATTAAATGTTGAAGCAACAAAAGCCTAATTTTAGTAAACTGGGGCACCCTAAAGCTCCAGCAGTAGCATGAAGCTTTCCGATCTTTCTGATTCAAACTGTATAAAGTGACAGAGAGTGTCAATCATTCATAATACCCCTAAACAGTTGCAACTCTTCCCTTCTAATAGTATGCACCCCATGACTTTAAGTTTCACCTGAATCATGCGTCTGCCCACCTTCTGCATTTAACTCGCCCCCCTCGTCTTGAATTCCTTCATCCTGTTCTATAGATTGCCTTTTCTTTTCAACCAATCCCGCTTTTTACAAAAGCATATGCTCCAAATAAGATCTAGCGCAACTTTTAAGCTCCATATTTTTCAAATTTAACCAACTGCACTCAAAATGTAACATGGAATTGCTAAGCAGAAGGAATCAATGCATCAAAAGCATAACATATCGTAATATTTCTCCACAACAATCAGGCTGAAAACCAGACCACAATGAAATCATGAAAAATATAATTCAATTCTTCAAGTGAAAGAGATTTAAAAACATCCGGTTTCAGGAATTAATCCGGACAAAGATTGAACTCGGATCAAAACACATATATATAACACGAAACAGCGAAGGAAAGCGAAGAGAACTAAGACCGAAACATTCACAAGTGAGATTATCGAAAGCTCGTTGTCAAGGATCAGCATGATCATATGACCATCCGAAGGATCTCACACATGCAAAAACATACATGTTCAACAGCGTACACGTACGGGTATATGCATAAATCGCAGAACACATAAACAACAGGAATATTAATAGATCAATCCGCGAGCAAAAAGTAAAATGCTGATCGATGAGAAAAAACGAGAGCAGATTTCCGACGTATGATACAAAGGAAATCAATAGTCAAATTTGAGAATTGGGAAGCTAATCCGTATCACCTCTTTCTTCTAGTTGAAAACAGTCGAAATGGAGGAGTAATGTGATCCCAAGGATTTCGCGTGTTTCGAGAACGAGAGAATGCTGTTTCTCTTCTCCCCACAGATAAGCGGTCTCGCGTTTCGAAAATGGAAAAAAGAAAAGAGCGAGCGAACTGGAATGCAAATGCGAAGGAAATGAAATTCACCTTTAAATGAACCTCAAATCTCGCTCTCTCTCCGCTTGACTCGTGCACTAGTGTACAGAATGTTTGTAGGGGTTGAATTTCACTTTGTCCCACCAATTATATATGTTTTCTGCCATTTTTCTCCTTCAATTGTCGACCAATGATAATATCGCTATCTCCCAAATTTTGATGTAATTATAAATAATTGTTTTATAAATTAAAAAATTAATTTATCTGTTAAAATTAATAAAATTTGTTAATATTAATAAAAAAAGTAAATGAGTATCCATATTTATTCAAATTGATTTACTGTAAGTCAAATAAATTATTTTATAATTAAAGTATCTATACATCTTTATATACTAATGCTTGTGAGGAGGTTCATTTTCACGCTAACTTGATAGGAAAAAGTTTTGTTTAACTGCAATAAGTCAATATTAATTCAATCAAGGATAAATATGAATTTTATTCTTCTTTTTTGTTTTTGCTCATAACAATAAATTCAATAAATTTTAACTAACGAATGAATTTATTTGTCAAACGAAAACTATTTTCAAGGGTGATAGCCCCTCAACATTTTCTCACAAAAAGCCCAAAACAAGAAAATGGGCCCCCACTGAGCAACCCAACCGTTTTGAACCCACTGGCCCATGAGCAATGAGGTAAAAACTCATAAAAAATTCTCTATCTTTATTAATTTGACAGATCCAAGAAACAAGCTCATTTCAACAAGATAAGTTAGCATACGGTAAGGCGAACACATTGCATAAATTGATAACATCTGGAGACACGTCATACTAAAAGATCTTAACCAAACTCTCAGTAATCTAGTTGCAAATCGGGCTGTTAACCAACAAGTATCGGTCTTGAATTTTGAGGCAGATTAGGCAAAACTTGACGAGTAGCTTTCAAACGACATATGACTCTCCATAACTGCCTTTCAAATATTGCTCAATGAGCACTTATAAATAGACCTTTGGTACAATTATTTTTGTAATATCTACTCTCACACTCTATTCTCTCTCGATTTTGAAGCTATCTCAAACTCACTTTTGCACTGGACATGAATTATATCACCTAGCACTCATTCCAACCATTATTCTCTTTTTAATTCAAATTCTCCTTTCATTTCTTCGAGTCTCGGCACAGGTTCAGGTCTTAGTGGTTTGGACCTGAACCCGCTCTGTTATTTTATTTTATATATATCTATATCAAATATATTTGTACATATACAAAAATTATATAATTTATTTGTACTTACATATAATACACAAGCTTAATTAATATTTTTATAAATTATAATAATAATATAAATAATTCATAAATATTTTAATGTTATATAAGTAACACATTTCTTAAAGTTTTTAACATTTTAAAAAACATGCACATATAAATTGACAAAAAACATTAACCTTTTAATAATATCTACTCATACTTATAAAGTTATAATAGTATTATTTTTAATTTTTTTAATATTTTAAAAATATTAATTGAATCTACGAGGTTCATCGAGTCCAACCTGATGGGTCCTAAATTCTAGGATGGTTTCTATATTTATATCAAATTTTACAAGAATTGGTTGTAATTTGTCTTTAAATTTATCAACCAAGAGCAAGAATTGCGGCCCGGGATTAGTTTAGTTATGGGCTCAACATATGGAATAAACTCCTAAAATTAAACTCCAGTGGGCTGAATTTGGGAGAGCAGTGTATTTATCTGATCTGGCTGAGCAGCCAAGTCATTGTGCAAGAGGCGCGAGAAAGTGCGAAAACATCCACAACCCTTTTTCTTCTTAATTAATTTTGAAGCTTCTCAGTCCACTCCTCCCCTCCTCAATCTATGGAGATAATAAACATAATGACGTCATATGATCAAGTGCCATGATGAACATGCATGCAACTTCACACCATCCTTACAATCATAAGACCAGATGAGCATATCTTCAGATTCTCAGATCCACAATTGTGTTATTATTTAATTGAATCAGACGGCCATAAATTATTCAATATTAATTTATTATGTTATATGAATGGACAGACTTTTTTAATTGTGCATCAATTATATGACAATATAACATATTTACCGTAAGCTTAGTTCAAATTTGGATCTCAGAATATTCGCACGGAAAAAACTCATCTTCTAGTAAAAAAATTGGGTCGGAAAGTCTTGATAGCACTGATGCTAGCAGCAGTAGGAATAGAGAAGTTAGGTTTGAGGGTAAATGAGGTTATTCGAGGGAATCGGAGAAGCAAATATCTGGAGACGATCATGGGTTCACAATTTCGATATTATTTTTTTATTACAAAATAATTCTGGCAATCACATAGTCCTATGGTTCAAAGTCATAGTATTAGCGAAATATTGGGGTGTACTGTTCCACATAGGTCGCGGCGTATTGGGGTATTATCGGCCGGCACGAAGTAAATATGTTATCACAAAAAAAAAATTATTATAAGTATAAAAACAATAGAACATCACAAATTAGTAAATAATATTACAAACCAAAAGTTTTATAATATAATTACTTGGAGAAAATTAATTAAAGTAATGCTTAAAATATATATACATAATAAAAAGAAAGTGGAATGCTAGTGAGGCTGAAACCTTGGAAATGTATCATGATCAGGTATATCTACAGGAGTATTACAAATGGTTTGGTTCTTGATTTTGATGATTTCCTTTGTAATTTTGCCATGGAAGTTGTACAGAAGGGCCTATGGTTCCTTGAGACTCCATTATGCTTTGAAAAATGGAGCAGTGTCCACCATAACTTGTATAAAATGATGATTAAAGGCAAAAGTAGTAGAATATAGAAGGGAAAGCTTCAAAGTTTAAAGTTATTCTGAATCTAGTCAGAAAAACATTGTTTTTTTTTCTGCCAATAAAGTTCAAAATCTGTTAGTTCTTGAGACACAATGTGTAATTTATATTTGTTGCCCATTGTCCTCTTCACCTCTCCAACTTGAATATCACTTATAATATCGGATATTATCCACGATATTATCAAATACATGTTATAATATCATTGTATCAGCGACAATAATCGAATATTATCGGCGATATCATATCTCTCTGATAATATAGAATATCGGGGGTTTTTATCGGATCGCACCCACCGATCCAATTACGTATTGAAATCAGGCGGACAAGATTGAGAAGGCGTGATTCAGCAGCGTCTCGCCGGAGTCTACTATTCGGAGCATCCACGGAGGTCGAATCAATTTTCTAGCACGTAGGAACAGAAGAAAACTTGTTGAAATGATGAAATCTGGAGTGTTTGTTTATTGATGAGCTAGGTACCTGAGCTAATTCATGGTAGAATTTAACAGAACAACAGTTTTGGAATGTTGTAATGCTGTTCTCGAGTTGATTGCCGTATAAACTGCCTACAGAAATATATTTGACAAAAATATATATTCATTTATATGCTTTATGGGTTTTAATACAATTATTTTCGTATGATATTACAAATGAGCAAATTAATCCCTTACGAAAAAATAAAAATAATTTACCCCCTATATTTTTTAAAGAAAGCAATTTACCTCTTTAGATAAGGAGGTAAATTACTTATTTTGAAAAAGACAGGGGGTAAATTGCTTTTTTTTTTTTTCCATAAAGAGTTAATTTATTTATTTACAATATCACACGAGTTTATTTGCATTTTTTTTCCTATATTTTAGGTATTGGGACTGTATTCGCAATTCTCCACTAAAATGGTTGAATAACCATCTAGATAAATTATAGGAAATAAAAAATTCAGTTTGGTATTCAATTTTTTTTTTTTAAATTTTAATATTCAGTTTGATTTTGATTTTTTGTGTCTATTAACTGAATCGAACCGAAAATTGAATTTTTAAAAAATATATATAAATATAACAAAATTAATATATAAAAATTAAATATCTTAATTCTGTATTTATAACAAAAAAATAATTTTATATGGGTTAATATATAGTTAATTATTATAATTATTGATTAATAAATAATTTATAACTAACAAATTAACATTATATATATTTCAAATTTTCCATTGATACGGTACAAAAACTAAACCAAACCAAATATTTGTTTCGAAAATGGCGTACAAATTTTCGGTTTAACCAAACTTTTAATTCGGTTAATCGTATTGAACGTCCTTATGTGTAATTACCGAAAGTAGGGGGTTGGGTGCGTAATTTGATTGTTTTTAGGAGGTGTAAGTATAAATAGGCTAAAGTTATATCAACATAATGCATAGCTGGACACGACAAGCGCAACACACCAGTTAGAACTCAAAAAGTCAACTTGGTATACTTGTTGATGTGTTAGCAATATAAATGGTCAATACTTTCCTTTTTTTTTTAAATAAGCCAAGTGATGATATGATTGGGAGATAGACGTGAAGAGAGGTAAGTGTGATGACCATTATTGACCATTTCCATTTTCCTACCAATTCTCAAGACAATAATAATGTAACGCCTTCTTATGTTTTATGTCCCTTGTTTTCCTCCCTTCCACTTCTCCTCATTCCAGCCTTTGCTCTCTCTCTCTCTCTCTCTCTCGTCTGCTCAAAGATTCTCCAAGAATTCTTCAATCTTTCTTCTCTCTCTCTCTCTTGAGAAAGCCAAAACTCAACACATACAGAACATATTCATAATTTCTTGTTTGTTTCCGTTTCCTGGATTTGATTCTGTGAGTTATCACATATGCAATGTGCAAGGATGAAACGGAGGACACTAACCATGGATTGGGACGGTCTTGGAGATGACGATGATGATGACCGTTTCTTTGAGTCTAATGGAAGGATATCATCAGCTCTTCCCCTTGACTTGCCTTCCTCCGGATCAGATGAGGATGAGGACTTTGAGGATAGTCGCATGTCGTTTGTTTCTGCCATTTCGTCGACCTCCTTCAAAAGCATCCGTCCGTCAATGTCAAGACCTTCTTCCATGTTCGCAGGGTATGATATGTGGACGGCTGAACCGGGGGATATCAGGGAACGACGCAAGCGTCTGCTACAAGGCATGGGCCTGTCCAGCACCAAAGACATGCTCAGGATTGCCAGCACCAAGCTTGTTAGAGGTGTTTCAGGAAAACAAGATAACGGCCAAGTGTCAACAGTAAAGGTTGACTCTCCTGCCAGAGTAAAATTTGATTCTTCTCCCAAGGAAGAACGGAAAAGAGATGAGTCTTCTCCTTCTTCACCTTTACATTCACATACACCTGCAATTGTCCTTGCCCGATCGCGGTCAGATGGTGATATACAAGCTTTTTCTGCAAAAACAAAACAACGTAAAGAAGAATTAATTGGTCCGGTATCGAAACAAAGACTTACCAGAACATCATCGGGGCTAGTGGTACCTACTATAGGTGTATGTCAATACTCAACTGCTGTTAGAATACCCCCAGAAAGACGGAGAAACAGATCATCAAATTTGAACCATGATCAGTTACAATCCGTAGTGGCAGATGGTGCATTTGGTTCATTCTTCTTAATAAAGAATTTGGACACTGGAAAGGAGTTTATTGTTAAAGAATACAATGAACAGGGAATGTGGAATAAGCTCAGTGATGTTCAGACAGGGCAGCAGCTTACAATGGAGGAGTTTGAGAAGTCTGTTGGATATTCACCGGTGGTGAAGGAGTTGATGTGCCGGCAGAATGTGGTAAGAAAAACTCATGAAGATGGCAGGAAAATCAACAATCATTCCTCTTTCAGTAAGAGTTTCAGAAATAGCAAGAGAAGGGGAGCTGCACTTTTGAAGAATATAAAGGGAGTAGCAACTTCGATGAGCGGATTACACAAAGAACACGAGCATTCTTCACATGAGGACCACAAACCAGCAAAGGCTACAACGCAATGGGTAAAAGCTCGTCAACATGGGAAATCATACAAAGAACTTACAGCTTTGCATATGTCTCAAGAAATTCAAGCACATGAGGGTTCAGTATGGACCATCAAATTCAGCTGGGATGCTCGTTTTCTAGCAAGTGCAGGAGAAGATAAGGTGATTCATGTGTGGGAAGTGCAGGAATGTGAAGTTGCATCGACAAAGGCTGATGATACAAGTTCACTTAGTGGCACACCTGTTCATCCGATGGCTTGCATTGGGTCAGACCGCTCTCCACTTGCAGAATTAACACCTATACCATCTGAAAAGAAGAAAAAGAGTAAAATCCATAGGAAAAAAGGCAACTCAATCCCACACTATGTAAATGTGCCAGAAACTGTATTCGCGCTTTCTGAAAAACCAGTATGCACTTTCAAAGGTCATCAAGAAGATGTCTTGGATCTATCATGGTCGAAGTCTCAGGTAAGCTTCGCAAAATTTAGTTCTGTCAAAAGGCAGGAAAATAAGATGTTAAATAGACTAAAAACAGGGACAAATTGAGACTCAATTATTTTTTGGATTTGATTCCTAAATAGAGGATCCACTAAATGAAAATAAGAACTGTCAGGAAAAACTTTTTCCTTTGAATCATAGGCATAAAATTGATTTCCTGAAATAGTTAACATAGACTCTTATAATCTTGAGCAGCTTTTGCTTTCATCCTCAATGGATAAGACAGTTAGGATGTGGGATCTGGAAACAAGGAGCTGCTTGAAGATGTTTGCGCACAATGACTATGGTGAGATGCCAAACTATACTGCAGTTACTCAATCATCAATCCCTAAGAAGTGGTATGAAAAGTCCCATTATTTGCAGTTGATCGTAGTCTATGCCTAATGAGTCTATGATATGGCAGTAACTTGCATACAGTTCAATCCAGTAGATTTCGCTTCGCATTTGGAGCATACCTGATCGTCACGTTGTTGACTGGACAGATCTACATGAAATGGTTACCGCTGCTAGCTACACCCCCGATGGCCAGGTAGCCAGATCAGATATTTAAAGAATTCTGCAAGATCTTTGATGTACTACTATCTGTTGGGGTTGCTGATTAGATCTTGTATTGCAAACACTGATCAATATATACTTGGAATGCATGTCTAATATCCTCAATAGTTAAACAGATTGAGGGCAATCATGTCAGGTGTCAAATTTTGAAAGTCCACTATATTGGTGTTCTTGAGGAAACGTACACGGTTATGATTGCTTCCTTTTTACCGACAAAGAATATAGCTTTTCACTGATTCAATTCGCTCTGTCTTTGAAGGGTGCTATAATTGGTTCTCATCAAGGGGTCTGTCGAATTTACAGCATAGATGGTAAGAATATGTCGTACTCCAGGTTTCTGATCATAATTTTAACAATATTCATACCTGATCTCGAGCACATTCTGTATCCTAGATTACAAAATGGAACATCAATGCGACTTCCAGCCAAAGATAAAGGCCCAAACCAAAAAACTCCCTGGTTTTCAATCTCAACCTCAAGCCAAAAAAGTCACTGGTTTTCAGGTACACAATCTGACTTCAAGGCCCCAGCTCCTTCCCTTCTGCAAAATTCCAAATAATAACTAAATATTTTGTTGTCCAAAGTTCACCCCTTGGGATCCATCAGAAGTGCTTATTACATCCGCTGATTCCCGAATTCGAATCTACAGTGGGTCAGAGCTCATCCAAAAATATAGAGGTATTCTTCTGCAACACATCCGTGCAAAAACTTCAGGAATAGTGTACTTTTAGCCTAACCATCAGTTCACCATTTAACCGCAGGATTTCGGAACACAAACAGCCAAATTTCAGCTTCTTTTAGCCCGGATGGAAGACATGTCATCAGTGCCAGCGAAGATTCTCAGGTCTATATATGGAAAGTTGCAGAGTCCAAAAATCCCAGTGATGGGAAGAGAAAATGTAGAATCACAGTCCAGGCTCACGAGCACTTCCACTGTAAAGATGTCTCGGTTGCAATTCCATGGCCTGGTAGTATAAAAAATGAGCCACCAATGGTTGAAATACATTCTAAAAGGCATTCATCAAAACGTTCAACTGCTCCACCACCAAATTCCAGCATCAGTTCTCCAACTGAAGACAACTTGGTTGGTTTAAGTAGCCGGAGGCATTTGCCTCCCCTGCCCAAGAAAAGCATTGTTTTTGATAGAAATTCAAGCTGTGTGGACGAGGATTTTGCTCACTCTTCTCGCATAGATCCCGGAATTGGTGTGAGCAATTCGTTCGCTTCATCTTCTGCATCAATTAATTATTATGACTCGCCTTTCATTTCCACTGATGCTTCTTCACCATCCCGGCATTGGTCTTCATCTGATAATGGAGGAGGCCATGGAGGTAGCCATGGGGGTCAAACTGTCCTAGCCACAGCATGGGGACTGGTAATAGTAACGGCAAGCTTGCAAGGTGAGATCAGAGTCTACCAAAATTTCGGGCTGCCTCTTAAAGTCGGTCGTCCGGCCAATCTCTTCTAGCTTTTGGCTGCACTAATCTTGTACTCCCATTGTGAACTATGCACCAACATATATTAGAATTGGTTGAAGCTAAAGCAAAATCATGG
>NC_026149.1:793359-804350 GCF_000512975.1 Sesamum indicum | reverse complement strand
AGCATAGGTTCTTGATCTTCCCCCAACATGCCATCACGAAAAAGAAAAAAAAAACTTTAAACATCTTCGACTATGCGGTAGAATATGAACATCTTATAAATGTAAGTGCAACAAAATGATTCTAATTTCAATCATCTATCAGTACATCCTAAGAAAGTATAATAAGCCTCCTGATGCTGTTCTACTATATATCACTGCGTCTTGGTTACATACACACTGATAAAAATCGACAACGAAAACTCCTCCTTAACAAGAACAGAGCAAGACGCACAACTCATACCACACCTGTTTTCCTTTGTTCAATCCGGATTTCCAGTCCGATCAAACCAAAGAACATAAGAACAACCTAAAAAAAGAAATCTTTGCCCATCAAACTACTTTTCGATGAAACGTTAACATTATTGAGAAAATGATGCAAGAAAATTAATCAAGCAATAGTTGCAAGAAACCACACATCAATCTTACCCATTGCAAACTGAATTGGGGTCTTCATCCGCCATTGCTTCCACTATTTCAAGTTTTGAACTTCGTTCAACAGCTTCGAGTCTCTGTCCCCTTCGACGGCAAGATTTGACTTGTCTCCCCCAAATTTCGCAAACAAGCTACGAATAATGCGTTTCGCATGTGCATGTCAATATTGGATCATCACGTTCGTTGAGCTAAAATCCTACCCCCAAAGTTGATTAACGTTCGTACAGTTCTGTCACCAATTTATGGGCTGAATTGGGCTCGGCTTAAATTTCACGTAATCACTTATTGGGCTCATTATATTGGGCTAAAATCCAACACAGTGTAAATGATAGTCCTGGTCTGGCCCACTTAGATATTTTAGTGTAATTATATTTTTCTTTCTTTTCTTTTTTTTTTTTTATTGAAAGAAGTGTAATTATGTTATAAAAGTTTCCTAATATTGAGGTTTTCACCTAAACAGATTTACAATTTTGATAAAACTTAACTATTTATAATTATAACTATCAACATATTAATAATCAACGTAAAACCTACAACTAACCAATAAATTTTATCATAACAAATTATTAATTAAAGTAGAAAAGTATTAATACATTAGTAGAATTTAAACTCATAATTCTATAACACGTGGCCTCGTCAACGACTCATTGGTGACCTTAGATACCGTCCAATGTTGTAAATTGTGTTAAGATGTTAATATTAAACTAGTAATTTGTGGCACACTTTATTTGCGTAACTTTTTTAAATATTATTTCAAATAAAATATTTATAATATTTTATTATTTAATAAAAATATATAAAATAATATATTAATATTAAACTTATACAAAAATAATAACAAAAAAATAAATAAAAATTTAAAAAAAGAACTAGCAAAAGATAATGGGGGAGACGGAAGTTAGATGGGTGGGATGAAAGTTATCAAATAAATTAATAAATTAAATATAAAAATTGACATATCAAAATAATTGAGACATAAGTTCACCCCCTTTTAACTACACTATTAATTTGTGGCATATCCTACGCGCGTGCAATTTTTATAAATATTATTTAAAATAAAATATTTATTATTTAATAAAATATATACAAAATAAAAAATTTATATTTTATATTTTTTCAATTGTTGATGGTGGTCTTTCAATGAAACCAAAAATTGATAAAAAAGTAAGCAACAAACGTAAGTGCGTTTTCACGTAATCGTGCATGCGATCATGCAGATAATGGTTGCTTGCATGCATGGCGCGATCGACGACGGAGCAAACAACGAAAACCACTAATAAATAAGTGGCCGATATCGTGTTACTCGTTTTCGTTTTTTTTAGCAGAAACGCGACAACCCACTTCCATAAAGTTACATCTCCAAATATAAATTCATTATTATCATACAAATACATACATACATATATATACACACACGTGTGTATGGGTGTGTGGCCAATTCAATAAGACCAATTGAACAACACTTTTAACATTAAAATTAATTACACATGTAGAGTTGTAAATGTAAATTAGTCAAATTTTGAGTCGAACGTACTGTTATTTGGGTTTGTTTGAATCACAATCGAGCTCAGAAAATTACGTTTGAGCTTGATTTGATTACTAATCAAAACGAATTTGAGCGAGCAGTTTTAGTTATATTAAACGTAAGTCAAAGTCAAATAATTTAATATTTTCAAATATATTTTATTATTTTTTGGCTAATTGAATCGAGTTTGAAAATCTATCAAATAAAAAAAATAATTAGTTCAAGTTTGGTTTGTAAAATAACGAATTTTTGACAATCAATTTTGAATTGAACATCGATTAATTTAATTATTTTTTCGACCCTAATTATGCAATTACTTTATAAGTCGTCTTTGAATAAATACTACTTTGATTACGCGTTTTATTTAATTAAAACGTCAAAGCTCCTTAAATTTTGGTGTGCCCTACACAGATTTAGGTGTTGAATCAATTTAAAAACAAAAATATAATATTGGGAGCGCGTAGAAATTATTAATTGGGGCATGGAGGAATGAATAAGTAATAATTAATAATATTACTTTAGAAAATTTAGGGCAAATTAAACAATGAAAACAGAGGACATATAGCTTTTGGCTTTATGGAATAAATAGAACCAATCATAGAAAAGAATTATTTTAAATGGAAAAAAAAAAAGAAAAGAAGGCGGAAGACAGAGAAACTTTTCTCAAGGATTAGTACGTAGTGTGTAGTAATTGACTAGCAGCACTAGTAGTGTAGAGATGGCCCCTCTTGTTCCTATCCTCTACAAACTCATCTACCCTTTTCATCAATGGTCCGACTTTGTTTTTTTTTTTTTTTTTTTTTTTTTTATTTTTTTGAATGTGAAAGCATCAAATAATATATTGTATATTATACTAGTAGTACTATGCTGATATGATATAATTTGTATTATTTGATGAGGTCCGATTTTCAAAAATCGCTTCTCGTTGGACTTTTGGGTTCAGAACCTTGGGAACGAGCTTGGGATTTGCACAATGAAGAGATGTCGGACTAGATCCTGCGCAAGTACTTTAACGCTCAAGTTAGGTCGTGTATCGGTATAAAACAGTAAGAGTTGGCTAATAAACAGTGACCTTAAATTTCATAAATACTTGGGGTATATATATACCCCAAACAACTTGTACTCCCAAGGACGCAAACACGTATCCCATATCCAGCATTTCTCGCTGACTTGTGTACTTGACGGACACTAATGGGCAAATTTCGTTCTTGGGCCCATACTGTCATTGGAGCCTCCTTTTACATCTTGGGCTTTGCCTATTTTATCCCCATCATATTTAATACTTTTAAATTCTATCTGTAGAAGAGAATTTTGGTTATTTGAGCTATTTTGAATTCTTCACCTTAAAAAAAAAAAAAAAAGAAAATGTTGCTATTTTTAGATCATTATGATTGTAAAACGTATGTTAGTACATATATCCTTTTGGAATATCCCCATTAACTTTTGAGGGACTAAAGTGAAACAAATTAGTAATAATACTGATAATTTTATTATGCGATATCTAAGCTAATTAATTTAGGTACAACTTTTATATATCTTAATAGCATATATCCACATACACGAATGCTTTTTGTATTCAATTCATATCAATTGTATACATATTGATATTAAGAAATATTTTAATACACATATATATATAGCCCAATATGTGTGTATATATATATATATATGAAATGAAAATACAATAATATGAAATATTAATTTAAAATAAAAGATATATATATATATATAGAGAGAGAGAGAGAGGTAGATAGATAGATAATAGTAATGATAGTGAGGGTGCAGTACGTAGGGCAGGTGGTGGGAAACTTTGAGGTGGAAAAATGGGAATCAGATTCGGGGGACGCATAAATATTGTAATATGCATGATTGAGGGCAGGCATAGGCAACGTGCATGATCAGGACAATGACCTCTTTGGAATCTATCTCAACCCTTCATTTCCACTTTACTCTTGATGTTGTTAAGACGTACGTTGAGATCTTATGAATAAGTTTGATGTTATGAGTCTTTAAATTTAACTAGATGTGCGGGTATTTATTTATCATTTCTTAGTCGTATTAATATATGAATTTAATTAAGATATTAATATCGAAATTGAGTTAATATAATTTATCTCTTATTATTAATGGAAAAAAAAAATACTATATATATACTCTACTGCGTATACGATGATCATTTTGCACATACCATACATGTTCACTGCAACAACCTTATAAAAAGCGAAAGCTGCTGCATGCATATGATGATGATGATGAAAAATAATAATATGGGATTAATTAAGCAAGATCTGGCTTCAATTTCCGAGCCAAACATGCCACTAATATAATGTATTGAATGTATAGGCAATATATCTTGGGATCTCACTTATTAATTAGGATATTTATTAATTATTATAATATATGTAATTAATTAAATAAGTAATTAGTGTATGCATCTAAAGTGATGATCATCATCATGAGTCAAGAACGAAGACAACTAACCGACAAATAATCAAATCTGCATGATTATCTCTGAGTTTATAATACATATGTACATTTGTGTTTGTGTCTGCAGTGTTTGTGTGTGTAAATATTATATATATATATATATATATATATATATATGTGGGGAGAGATCAAAAAAAGAAAGCTTTATTGAAGGGAGGGGTAGGGGTGGGGATGAGAATAGTGACTTTATTCGTTGTTGGTAAGGAGCCTTGATTCTTACAAAAGTGAATTAATACCAAAGATTCCTTCCCTTCAACATTAGAATTCCACCTGTAATCTAATTCATTTCAATTTTTTATTACAAATTCATATTTATTACATATATATGTATATATCTGCAAATGTTCTTTTTCAATTTTTTTAATAAAGATGGTTTATTATTTCTACGATATATTTGTTAAATACAATACAAAATGAAAAATTATGAATAATAAAAAATTCAATTCATCTTCAAAGACGATGGACACGTTCGCTACAATCCATTGTTTTTTTTTTTTATGATAAATTCAAAGCAAACTAATGAAAAATATTGCTATAAAAACATTAAAAAATGATTATATATATAATTAATAGTGATAATGTATAATATAATTAATATATAAACAGAATTAGGGTGAACAAGTTTCCAATAGAATTCACTACTTGCGTACGTGGTCCTGCATGTTGCAAGGAAACAATATTGATTGGTTGGTTCTTACAAAGACTTTGTTTTAGTTAGCTAGGGATTTATACATGGATCTCCAATATGACATCACTATTTCCTAATTTCATGCTTGTAAGCCTGATTTTATTAATTTTTTAGGGCTAGACAGGAATCTTATTCATGATCATCCACTTTGTTGTTTTGTCCGTTAGCAACAAATGTTAGGCTGCCAAAAATGGCACTATTTACCAATTAGGTCGAGACGATTAAGTGGCACAATACCTTATTTTTGTGAAAAATAAATCACGAATTTGAGTACCACAAAAAATTAGAAAGCCCAACATAAAGAAAATAAGTTTACCAATTGGGCATGTTGATAGGGATATATATATTGGTCGTAACAACAAGAAGACCAAAATAGCCTCCATGAAGGCAAAATCTTTTTACAGGACAAATATCCGCATTTTTTTTATTCATATAAGATCTCACCGATTCAACATGGCCCTTTGACCCGAAATTAGGACCATCGATTATCTTATACTTAAGAGCCCGATATCACGTCATTTGAAACTGTACAGAAGTTTGGTTCTATAAATACCCCACAACTATTTTGGGTCACGATAAGACATTTATTACTTTCACACAATAATTATAAGTTTTCCTTCTGATCTCACAAACTAACTTAAGCATTCGTGATCTTTGCTGGGAACCATTGAATGAGCCTAACGATCTCTTTCTTTCTCAAGTTCCCAAACACTTGTGCTCTGAACTACTTTCAAGACGACCTTGATCTTACACCTGAATGAGGTTCTGTATAATATGAGATCATGAATTTTAATTCTATATATTTTGTATATTTTTATTAATTGATTAGGAGATCATGAATTTTAATTCCATAAAAGTGTAGATATTTATTTTTTGTCATTTTATTAATAGATTATTGGTGGATATAATGATATGTACTTATAATATTTAAATTTAAAAAAAAAAAAAAGAAGTATTAGCAATAGATATATACTTTGATGTCGTCATTCCCCTGATCTAGCTATATAGTAGCTACAAGTTGCTTTATCCTCCATGGAGTGATAAAAGGTACAGATAGACAACCTATGTAAATCTCAGTGGGCGTAATTTCCCCAAATTATATTGACTCGTCAAAGAGGAAATAGTACTAGCAAAAGACAAGACAATCGCAGACCTAAAATTTTAATTTAAATTAAATTTGATCGAATTAAAATGATCATAAAATAAATATAATATATTTATTATATAATTAATTGTTTTTTTTAATTATATACCAGTTACACGTTAAGTATATTGTACGTATCATATAATTGATCTAATTTTAATTAAATTAAATCTAAAAAAATTAGAAAAATTAACTGATGAGTAGAAAACAATATATATGTATCAGTTCTTGTTCCCTTAAAATAAGAAATTAAAAGGAAAAAAAAAAAAAGAAATTAAGACAGATCTTTTTGTCAGAAGCATGACCATTTGACACAGAAGAAACTGACAACCCCTCCTCACATCATCAGTATCTAAGAAGAAAAAACCCACACACACACACACCCATGAGAGATAGATACAGAGACGTTCCACGCGGATCAGAAACGCGTGCAATGTCTGCATGAAAGTTTCAAAAATCCCTTCTTCGACTTGTTGCGTTCATCTTTCATCCCCTAGTCTTTACGTGATTCTTGCATTGGGGGTACAGAAATCGAGAAAATTCTCTATCTCTCTCTCTCTCTCTCTTTCTCTCTCTCTCTCTTCTGGTCTCTTCTAAGAAACTTTTTTGGTTTCTGGGATTTGAATACCTTTTTTGGGTTTGGGAATAATTGGAAGGAGAATTTGAATGATGATGATGATGATGATGTACGTTTTATGTGTGAAATTGAGTGCGCAATGCATGAAATTGGGTGTCTTTTGAGAATCTTGTCCAATCTCATCTCCTCTGTCTCGATTACGTACGTAGGAAAAATCGAAAACTATCAGTTTAAAAAACATTCACCAACCCACACACACACACACTCACACTCATATATATATATATATATATACATTAATTATTGGGAAATCATAGGGCAGTTATTTATCCACATTGGACGTAATCTGATGAGAGAGATCTATAAGAAGTTTTCTTGGGGAAGTGCACACAATTACTAACATCTAGATAGATTTTTCGGAACCGGTCAAAAGTTATTAGTTTGGATTTTCCTACACCCTACTGGTTCACATATGGTACGACATAGTCTGTCGGTAATTATTAGGTATCCGACCAACCATAGAAGCTTGAGCATTCTATGTAATTCCTTTAATTTTATCAGTGTGAAATGTGTGAAAATGATTGTAGATATTACTATCTTATAACATGCATGTGAGACTGTGTATTTGAATAATTCTTTTAAGAGTTAATTATATTTCAACTCTTTTAAAAATACAAAATTATGTACATTTTTTTAGAAGAAGTTTTAAAATACTGATGCCAATAAAAAATATTACATACAATTTTTAAATTTTTTCCTCATTTAATATTACCATGTTTGTTTTTATATTTATAAGGGGACAAATATAATATATATATATAGAGCGATTAACATTATTATATTTTTCTTTTATAGGTACAAAATTATTACATAAAAATATTAAATGAGAGGTAAAAAATTAAAATTTTACGTAATTTTTTCTTTTTTTCTTTTTTTTTTTTTTTTTTGCTGAAGTTAACATTTTTCGTCTAAATCATAACAAAAGGGGGTGAGGTGTAAACGGTGAATTTCAAAGGAGGAGTAATTGTAATTTTGGAACTGATTTGAACAAAAAAATAATATAATTTTACATTTCCAAGTAGGGTGTAAGTGTAAACAACCCATCCTTTTAAGTACTATATGTATATATATGTTCATTTAATCAGAAAAAGCAATGTTTTTTTAATTTAAAGATTAGGTCAGAATAAATTCGTCAAACTCCAATAGCTATAAAATGTTCTTTTAAGTAAGGGTGTATTTGAATTGATGGATTTTGATTTAGGGGAGAATCTGGAGAAAATTAAGAATTTTAAATGACTCCATTTGAAAAAAAATTAAAATTTATCAATATCCAATAAAATGTAGTTCAAAATTAAAATCAAAGAATTTAAGAACCTTTAAATCTAGAATTATCCGAACAAATATTTAATGAAATTCATGAATATATGAGCCCGTTTGATGTTTTGATGGGTTTGAATCACACTAGTATATGAGTATTGGTCTACTTTAATAGTAGTTATTAATTGGTCATTACATATATGAATAATTGGTATATACATTGATTGTTGATAATTGAAAAATGATTCATAATATAATTATAACCATTTTACTTTAAAAAATAAAAAGCTAAGACACATTGAAGTTAAAATGAATAACTATAAATAGGAACCATTGATAAATTAAATATGTATTTTCAAAAAAGTTTAAATATGTGGAATTAATTAGAATAAGGAAAGGAAGTATTAGGAGATTAATTTAAAAACAGATGAAAGACTGATTATCACGTGCTTGGATCCAGAAATTAAAGAAAAGCTCAAGGAATTAGAATCCCTGACAGAGATTGATTCCAATTTTAATTATTATTAATGTATATAATATATATCTTTGAGTTCCTTCAGAATATATAAACACAAGACTTCAAAATAAAGCTGGTGTCAATCTCATGCATGCAATTAGCTTGCTATATATACATGAGGGATACAACCTTTGTCCTAAAGCTCAAACCACCAACTAAAAATTACTCAAAGAATCACTCATGCATGCACCATCGATCATGCCCCAAAACATGGGAAATTGTAGTTCGGCCCAAACCTGAATCAATCATATGGTAACTGCAATATACTTATTTTGTGATTGTTGTAAAGTTAAGAAAAACTGAGACTTGTTATGTGATTGATTTGGTTCAGTCAAACCTAGTTTGGACTAGAATTTCCCCTAGAACATTGTATTTATGCATCACAAGAGATGGAGATGGCAATTAAGAAAGCATATATCTACATATAGAAACCTGGAAAATGCAAGTCTAATTACATTATGATTCATTAACATGTAAATACCCTAGTATCAGTCTAGCTAAACATGAAACGTATTGCTCTTTTCATGTAACTGGTTCAAGTTGGACCAAACTCGATTTGAATTAAAATTCTCGTTGTTCAACTTCATGAGTCCTGCATTTCCAGGTGCTAATTAAGCCAACACACACACACACACACACAATGAATTATTTCACCTGAAATTAACAATGGAAGAAATGTAGTTGCATTCCATATACGAAGAACCCGGAATTAATTAGCTTACGGGCGGGCAGGCCTTCTTGAAAAGCATTAGATCTCCGTATGTGTAACAAAAAGCTAGAAGAAGAAATCACACACTCACTTCTCTAATAAACATTAACATCTGGCAGTACAGAGTAGGCATATTAGGCTAGAAATCAAAGTTAATAAGGAAAAGGAAAAAAAAACAAAAAAACTACCATTTCTAGGGTTTCTCGGCCGATCACAGCCGTACACTAACCAGTCTTTGGTTCCACCAGATCACAAGGGTTCTTCCACCAAGAACAGCTTCCAATTTCCATCCCACCAAAATATAATATTTATATATATATAATTCAAGATTATTAATTAATTATAAGGGATTGCTTGTGGAAGAAGAGCTGAAACTGGAAAGTTCCGTCCAAGCAGCGGTTGCATTCCACTGATCATTTCCCAGTAATTGTCTTGACAGATTCAGCTCAGGGTTTTCTTCCATTTTCACTGACGCCATCTGAGTTAACAGCGAGCTCGATAGTTTAGGCCTCGTCGTCTCGCTGCCCACTAACCCTGATTCGCCGCCCTGAAATTGGTAAATCCCCAACGGCGATGGATCTAAACCACCCAAGAAAGGGAATTGCTGCATCTGCTGCAACCGCCAACCCGCCAAGGTTCAATGCCGCCGCCGGCGCCACCACCACTTGATAAAAGTGAAGACATTCCTCCTGCACCACCAAGTAAACTGCTAACCCCGTGAAAGTTCATCTCATTTGTTCCGGCCATCGCAGCTGAAATCCCACTATAGTTCAAGCCCATATCACTTGCGAAATTTTCAGTGAGTTGGCTTAAAGGAGACGTGAATCTTAGAGGCGGAAGCTGCGGCGAGAGTCCTAATAAGTTAGCACCGCCACTGTTGGCAGAAATAGTACTGGTTGAGCTGGAGGTGGTTTGCCGGTCGTTACTGGCCGGAGACTTTGAGCTGGTGGACTTACTTCTTTTGTTCCTCCGGCACCCACCGCCCACCGGAACGTTTCTCAACGCGCCGCCTCTGGTCCAGTACCTCCTGCACGTCTTGCAAAAGTGGCGTGGCTGAGAAAGGCTGTAGTTGTTGAAATAGCAAAACTTTGTGTTTGTTGATTCACAACGAGGGCATTTGAGGGCTGCTTCGGGCATAGGTATGTTGGCGAGACGAGCACGCTCCGACATGGAGCCGGGGCGGATTGATCCAGCTCCACCACCACCATGAGGCTGAGAAGGAGGCGGCGGGGGCGGCGCTAGTGGTGGGAGTAAAGGGTTGGAGCTGCTGCTTCCAATTATTTGATGATTCTGCAAAAATCAGACCCCAAAAAAAAAAAAAAAAAAGCGCAAGAAAATGAAAACGCGTAAGGTTGCATATTCAAAGAAATTAATAAAGTCGAGGGAGGTGAACAAAAATAAAGAATCAAGAAGATCAAACCAAAAAAGGGAGGGGGGGAAGAATATTTATCTTTTGAATGTTTTAGCTTTATTGGCAAAGAAGCTGCTAAGGTAGCCATGGGAGAGCATACGAAAATTCACATCAAGAACCCACAAAAAAATAAAGCCTCACCTGA